>NC_061533.1:13890000-13920000 GCF_022379125.1 Scophthalmus maximus | reverse complement strand
GTAGACTAAGAAATGGAAACATTTAAACTTGAAGTGCAGACACACACTAGTCATTCTTCAAGACAGTAATTGTAGTAATAACTTTCTGGAATACAATTTTCTTTTTTATTATTGATTAATATATTGATTAGGATAAAATAATTACAATTCTATAAAATGTCATAAACTTGTCTGTTTGATTATTTAAAGCCCCATCACAATTTGTGATTCTGACACAGCTACACAGCTTCTGTCATCAATATTCCTGTTGGTTTTGGACCCTCCTTCTAGAGATCATGGAGTCCAATGAAGTAGAAATGTAATGTTCAGTGTAACAGAACATCACATGTCTTAATTACTGGCTCTTTTATCTCTCACATGGTGATACAGAAACACTTCTCAATGTTTATTGCCTCAATAACTAGACAAAGATGCATTAGAGTGCATTATTCTTGAATAACTAATGAGCGAGTGAGGCTGCGCTGCTACAGGCCACTGTTTGTCAGAGAGGAAGTGTTTAATCTCAGCACAGCTTCTGTCTTGAATTACCCATCATTCCACACAGGAAGTCATCCCTTAGGATTTAGAGCAGCTCATTGGCTGTTAATTGTTTCCTGTTGTACAGAAGTGGTGCGATTGGGTCATATGCACAGTACAGCGAACTACGCGTTCCTTTGGTTTTGTGCTGTGTGTTGTGCATGTGTATGTGTTTTGTTGTGTAATTTACCCCCCCCCCCCCCACACACACACACAATTATATGCATTGATTAAACAGCATCTTGTCTATTATTGAAGCCCTTCAACCTGTGACTGACTTATTCTTGTGCGTTCAGACAATGTGTGTGTTTGTTGGGTAACAATTCTTATACATCGTTTGATTTAGATCTTGATTTTTGAGCCACTGTTTGGTGCATAACCTCTTTTTCTTTTTTTCCAATCTCCCTGTTCTCATTTATCTTGAGCCCTTAAACTATAGCCTAAAATTTACCGCAGGCGCTGACCACTCAATCATGATTGGACCAAATATTCACATGACACATGCAGTGTGTAATATTTACAAAATATACAGCAATAGATTGCCAATGTTATAGTGTTGATTGTGAAATGACAAATTAGTTTTGTGACTTTCGCACAACAGACTACACCTGCATTGGTGGCAGAGATATGAAACTGTGAACGCTTGTATAACGATTTCGGTTTCAGAATCGTTACTCCCCTAGTGTGTGTGTGTGTGTGTGTGTGTGTGTGTGTGTGTGTGTGTGTGTGTGTGTGTGTGTGTGTGTGTGTGTGTGTGTGTGTGTGTGTGTGTGTGTGTGTGTGTGTGTGTGTGTGTGTGTGTGTGTGTGTGTGTGTGTGTGTGTGTGGCCACTCTCTATGCTGGTGTACATTTTCTTTGTGCTGAGCATGGGAGCTGACTGAAAGGCATAATGCCGTCACTGGAGGTTCAGCTGCATCCATGAAAGTAACAATTGGTGCATAATGACTGTAATAATCACGATGAAAAAAGCTCTTCTAATGTGGTTCGTGGTGCTTTTCACCAGCAGGCAGCACACACGTATGCCTGCGCACACACCATTAATGCTAATAGCGGGGATTAGATGTATACTTTGTGTGGCATGTAAATATGTCTGTCATTACTGAGCGGGCGAAAACCTCCAGTTGTGCCGTAATGACATGCTTCGGCGGCTCAGCCAATCAAAGGCTTTTGTTCAGATTGAGTCATCTACATCTGAGCACGTCTGAAGTGTGACAAGGACAGTCTTGGTTGTCTCGCTGCTATCTTTAGGAGCACTCACATTAGAAGGATTTTTTATTTGAAATCTACTGGTGTGCATTCAATCCGGCTTCTGCTGTACAGTTAACTAAAGGACAAATGTGCTGTAGATAAAATTCTGGATCAAGCTCAGCAGGAAGGGCACATAGAGAAAAATCAAGCCCTGTTTGCTTAACTGTGGCTGTAGGATGAACGCATAGTTTTGGAATTGCAGCATTAGTCCAAGAGTTGAAGTTTTGAATTGAGCCCAATTTCCAAACTTTCCCACCCAGCTTTCCCAGAAGATGCTTTGGCTGGCACAGATGCCATCAGATCTGCGATAGTAAAGCGCTGGCAAAGGAAGCACATGCTGAGTGAAAACAGACACGCACACACACGCATACACACAATTTTAGGCAGCAGGCTTGATCCCAGGGATCCACAAACTGTCCCACCTTGACACCCCCTCCTTTTTTCCTCCCCTTTCTCCTCCCTCTTTTCTCTCCCCTGCTGTGGGTCTCCTCAGGCGCATGAATGGAAGTCTTTATTCCCGGGAGAACTGGTGGGAAGAACGAGAGAGCGAGAAACAGGGATGAGGGGGGTGGCAGGGAGGACGGGGACGGGGGGGGGGGGGGGGGACGGGGGGACGGGGGGTTGTGCTGTGAGAGTGGCTGCAAGATCAACACATTGCCACAGCTCCTCTTTTCTCTTCCACCGCTTTTCCCTCCTTTTCTCTGTATAGCCCCCCCCCCCTTAAGTGCAGTGGACACAAAGCTGTGTTAGTATTCATGGTGTTTGTTTGCAGAGGAACTCTGTGTGTGTGTGTGTGTGTGTGTGTGTGTGTGTGTGTGTGTGTGTGTGTGAGCAGAGCTGTCAGAAACACAGATCACAGAGAAGAAGCAGGGCTCTGAATGGAGCTGGAGAGAAGCGGGCAGGGGGAGGGAAAGGGGAGGTGGTGGTAGTTCCCACAGGGGGAGAATGGTCAGCTCCAGAAGAGAAAAAAAGAAGAAGAAAAGGAGAGATGAGATTTGGGTTGGGGGGGGGGAGGCAGTGTACGAAGCCAAGGGGGCAGAGGGAGACAGCGTGGTGTCAAAGCCAAGGAGAGTGCGTGAGTGAGAGGATCATATCAATCATAACGTTTCAGAGGGAACTAGTTGTAAACGGGTCCAGGAACCTCTCTTCTTGTTTTTCTGCTGGTCCTCTTCTTCTCTCCCTCACTGCTGCTCTCATTCTTTCAGAAACACCCCCCTACCCCTCCACCCCTACCCCTTCTGTCTATGTGCCTCTCTCGCTCCCTCTCTCGCTCGCTCACTCTCTCTCTCTCTCTCCCTTTCTCTTTGTGTGTCTGTCTGGACAGCTGCCCAGTTCCATACACAGGGAAAAATGAAACACTCTAACCACCGGGCGTGCAGCCAAATAAAAGGCTGCGAAAAACTATTTGAAGGGCAGCGTGTGTGTGTGTGTGTGTGTGTGTGTGTGTGTGTGTGTGTGTGTGTGTGTGTGTGTGTGTGTGTGTGTGTGTGTGTGTGTGTGTGTGTGTGTGTGTGTGTGTGTGTGTGTGTGTGTGTGTGTGTGTGTGTGTGTGTGTGTGTGTGTGTGTGTGTGTGTGTGTGTGTGTGTGTGTGTGTTTGCCGGTGTGCGTGTGTATACGTGTACTGGGTTGTGAGATTTGGGTGTGCCTGTTTAGGGTGTTCTTTCCCAGTATAATGGTGCAGCCAGGGCGCTCTGTGCATGTGTACAGTATGTGGGTGTGAGGGAGAAGTTCCACTCTGAGGTTCAGTTTGTTCAACAGTGGAAAAAACGAAAGGCTGCAGGAGTGGAAAAGGCCAGGATGGGCCATCACATTCTCCATCAAATCTAGATTTAGAACACCCTGCTGAGTGTTACATTCAGACATGCACACAGTAAACAGTAAACATGTGCGGACTCATTCGCCAAGTGCCTTTCAGTTGGGTGATTGTAGCACTTAGTCACATATTATCCATGACCTCCTCCGTTGCGCTCTGACCTTATCTGATGGTTACATCACCAGTGGAAAGGAATGTGCAGCTCCATGTATGTCTGAGTTCGGGTGCTGAAGAGCCTTCTGTGTAACTGACTCAGACAAGTTACATTTTGTTACAGTGCTGGCCCAGAGGACGGCATCCATGAGATGGTTGTTGACCTAGCTGTGCAGTACGACCCCTAAAGCCCCCTGAACACAAACCTGAGAGCATTCAGGGAGGGAGAGTGCACCAGATGGGTTGTGGACTAAACCTGCTTTGGGATTGTTTTGTGCTGGCCTTTCTCCTTATGTATCTTCATTCTGAGGGGAGTTGGAGAGGAAGCACAGGGTAGAAAAGGTTGAAGCTTGTGCTTGTGGGTTGCTCCAGGGTCAGAGTCCATGCAAATGCTGATCTCCTGACCACTGCCCCCTGCTGCAGGCCAGCAGTAGCACAGGGGGATGACAGCATACATGGCACCCCATGACAAGAACACAGGGCAGTGTACATACAGCAGAGAAATGAATACAGCAATATTTTTCTCTGGCATTGGTGCAGCTGTGTAGACGTGTATGAGTGTACAGTTTTACAGTACATGATGAGGACAACAGGACCTTGAATACTGTATACTGTGCACAGTATATGTTGACATGTTGTGTAATGAGTGAATAAGGTTGACCCTGTCTGGAAAAGGCAAGGAGAATACCATGCCGACTACAACAACATTAAAACAACTTGCCTTTTTTTTCAACTGGTAACTGGTTTTAATATTGTGGCTGATTGCTGGATATTTGTTTGTGTGAGTGGCAGACAGTGAGTGTATTTTCCCTGGAATGTGAGAGCACAGATGAGGGGAGAGGGAGGTAGAAGGGAGGAAACTAAGAACAAAAAGCTGAACTGGTGCCAATAACCCAACCTCAACCGCAAAGGGTTTTGGGGGGGGGGGGGGGGGGGGGGGGGGCTATCTCTATTTTTCTCCTATCAAAGGTGTCCTTGCCTCCTCTCTTTATTATCTCTCTGTGGTCTTTTAGTGGTTAGTGGGTGGGATACATTGTGTGTGTGTGTGTGTGCGTGCGTGCGTGCGTGTGCGCGCACCTCTCTCTAACCACCTCTATCTACCTGTCTTTAACCTGAAACAGCAGGTATTCTGGGACAGGTTAAATGAGAAAGCATATGTGTATCAGGTTTCTGTCATCTTATCCCTCTGTGGACTCACGTCTTTTCTTCTCCAGTGTCACAACGTGAGCACGCACACACACACACACAAACACACGCATGCATACATCTCAAAGCCGACTGGATAGCGCGTTTCAAAGATAGATGAGAATGTGAATGTGTGTATAAGGCATTGTTTATCTTTTACGCTGCTCAGTGTTTGTGTGTTTCATCCATGTGTATGTTGTCTTACTCCGCATTCATGTGTGTTTTTTGCGCTTATGAGTGTGCGCAGTATGCGTCAGGCGGATAAATGGCTTCTGCAGCCAGTGTGGAAGTACAAAATGAACATCACTCCCTGGCCACTGATGGGACAGCAGAAAGAGAAAGAAGCAGAAAACGTTGGGTAGCGATAGAGGGATAGAGCAGATTGAAAGTGGATAAAGAAGTGAAACAGGAAATTGGCAGGGTAAACAGTAAAAGAGATGAAGTACTTGTTCTTGCATATCTGTACCCTGTGATAAGAACCACATACTATAGTGTACAATACTGTGTGTATGCAATTGTGTGTGTATGTGTATCTGCAAAGACCAGAAGCTAATTAACTGGCAAGGTGCTGATGCATCCAGACTGAAATTGATTGCCCGACAGTGTTCATACATTAGCATTTTGTGTTATTATGTGTGAAGGCAAGATTTTGTAATGCTTTTGAAATGTGTGCATCTACTGAATGAGTGTGTGTGCTTGCATTCCTGTGTGTACATGCTGAGAGGCGAGCCTGTGGTTAGGTTACATCTCCCTGCAGCGCAGCAGAACAGTGTCTTGTTGCGTCATACTGAGTCTGTTAATAACAGGCTAAACCACAAAGGCCATCCGCTGCTCTTTTTTGCCATCTTCCAGCAGTACAGTGATTAAGCAGCAGTGATGCGTTCAGCAGGGTTGTGTTCTTTATCAAGCTTGTGCATTTTCACTTTTTAAATGGTCAAATGTAAACCGGGTACTGAGTGAAGGTTGTCTTGGAATTTCTCGGAGAAATGTAGATAAATAGTTTTTTGGTTTTCAGGGACATATATTGTGTACAATATGAGCGTGTTAAGTGTGTGCGACTGAGCTAGGCCAAAGTGTTAAATACTGTGCGTACTCATACACCCCCGACTCCATCCCCCCAGCTCTCACAGCATGCAACATCCTTGCCACAGGAATTTAATTGCTCTGTAAACAAGCCTTTTGTTTTGTTGCATACTGTTTGCTCATGCACACAAGATGTATTAAAAGCTTCAGTCCTGCTGTGAAAAGAGAAGAATGTCATATCAGAGGAGAAAAAAAATCAGAAAACTGCATGCAGAACTGGTTGCAATGTTGCGCATCTATTATATCTGTGAAGATAGACATGGATAAGATATTATGCAGACAGTAAATGGAGTAGTCATACTTTTATGACTCCATTAACATATCATTGATCTATCCATACAGCTATATAAAGCTTGTGAGTGTGGAGTATGTGCAGTAACCAATCCTCTTCTCTATTTTCTGTTGTCTCCAGACATACGAGCGCCAGTTCAGAATGCCTGAGCAGAGAGAGGGAGGCCTGCTGCAACTACTAGGGGATCACACTCCGCCCAAACACCAGCATCGCAGCTCCCTCCTTCCAGCACACACACTCATGCACACACAGCAATCACAGCACGCCCTCACGCAACAATTCCAGCACACTCATGCACACCAACACCAAATCAATCCGGACTGGATCACGTCTACAGCACCTTCTGTGTCCCCGGCGAATCCTGCAGATTCTGAGCCATCCAGAGAGCTTTCAGGAGCCAGTAGGAGCACTTTGCTCGACCCCGCCCAACCTTTCCTGCGAGCAGCGTCACAAAGCCCCTCACCTCAGAGATCCCTGACTCCGGACCTGCAGTTGCCCGTGGTTACAGATGCCAGTATTCTCAACCTGACCTCTCTCAGCAGGTGAGGTTTATTTACCTGTGTAGTGGATTTCATCTCAAGGCAAACAAGACTGCTAGACAAAAATACTATACGCCATGCAAAGCTGATGAGGGAAAGTCGATAGTGTATCGCAATATTAAACGATTTTATTAATGTTTTCCCCTTTTTTTATGACACAAATTTTCAACAGTACTGAAAATCTCATAACTGTTAATAAAGTGCAATTTATTTTGTGGAATATCTGAATGTATAACACAATATTCAAAATAGAATTTAATTAGGACTCGACTGTCATAATAACGTCATATCATGAGAGTCCTCTGGTGATACCCAGCCCTATGTATGGCAACACACAAAAAATAGCAAATAAGAAATGTTCATACTGGTTTTGGTTATGGTGAAATACAAAACACTCTTTCTCTCCTTTCACTCCACTCATCTTAATGTTTTCTCTGTGTACATCTCCAGGGGGAGGGGTTTGCAAGAGGTCAGCGAACAGCTCTTTGGAAACATAAAGAGGAAGTACGGCAGGAAAGACTCCCAGAGGATGCTCTGTAACCCCCACAGCGCTGATTCACCGTGGGGAAGACAGACAGAGAAAGGATCGGAGTGCCCAAACAATTCAGACGAGAGGCAGAGGTACAGGAAAGAGGAGACAGTTGAGCGGTTCCATGAAGACAGAGAGGAAAGGAGAAAAGAGGACAGAGAGAGAGCAATTGCTGGGAGGAAAGGAGATGAAGAAGACAGAGGGATGCACATGCTGACCGAAGAAGTGAAGGGAAGAAAGAGACGGAGGAGGCCTTCTTTTGACCAGTCATTTTCTGTAGAGGAGCAATCACAGCAACGGCAAGACTCTGACAATACAGAAAAGCACCAGCCTGGCCCGCCCGAACCTAAAGTAGCACATAAAATGGAGTCTCACAAAAATGATTGTCGTCTCACAAGTCAGGCTGATGTCTGTGCAGAGAGGATAGAAAAAGCTGAGAGAGCAGATAAAGGCGATAAAAGAGAAAAAGGAGAGAGGGCAGACAGGGCAGAAAGAGGAGACGCAGTTACAAGCAGACCTGACCCAGAGTCAACTTTCAGTGTAAACAGAATGAAAAAGAACCCCGTGGGTCGTCCTAGAATCAGCACAGACACCCTTAAACACAGAGAATCTACTCACAATCTTATCCACAAACCCAGTCTTAACATAAACCCCAGACTCCCTAGCCCAAATCCCAGTCCCAGTCCCAGGGGAAGCATCAGCCCTAGCCCAAGCCCTAAATCCAGAGCTAACATTAGCCCCAGTCTCAGCCCTAGACCCAGGTTGGCCCTTAGTCCTAGCCCCAGTCGCAGCACAGGCTCCACGGCCAGTTCCAGACCAACCAAGGCCAAGGACAGGTGGTCCTACCTGAAAGCTAAAAGCCATGCCAGCCTCACGTCACCCCAGAGAGACAACCGGGGTAGCCTGTTGACCCTAACCGACCCTCCTTCAGCCTTTCCCATCACCCCCTCCAGCCCCCTTTACGCCAACACTGACAGCCTGACCGTCCACGCACCCATAAAGAGGAAACGAGGACGCCCCAAGAAACAGCCACTCTTAACAGTGGAGACCATCCACGAGGGCACCTCTACGTCTCCTCCAAGCCCTCTGGCACAGGAAACATCAGCAGGGCTAAATAGTAGGAAGAAGACACACACACTGAACACATTAGTGCAAATGGCATCCACGACCACCAGTGCCAATTCTAACAATCTGAAACTAAAGCGTGGTAGGGGCCACTCCAGGCCGGTGAATAAGATGAAGCTTGGGAAAATGCAGAGCATCCTGAATGAGATCCTTTCTGTTTCCAGTCAGAATGGCAGTCTGCCTCTGAAGTCATCTTCCGCCCCTGTCACCTCAGCAATGAGTGCCATGGCATCCACCATTGAGGCTCGGCTCGGAAAACAGATAAATGTTAGCAAGAGAGGAACAATCTACATTGGTAAGAAGAGAGGGCGGAAACCTAGAGCAGAAACCCAAGGCTCCAACCTCAACAAAACCACTAGGGACAAGCACCCCCTGTCTGTCTCCACAGCCAGTCTCTATGAGAGCCCTGTAGTGCCTTCGACCACCTTGTCTCCCAGCCCCAGTGCTCTATCCATAAGAGCCAGCCACTCTGATACCACTATGCCCAGTTTGCAGCCCATCTCAGCCCTGCCCTCAAAGCCGGCAATCAGGGGCTTCCTTTCTGGAGGGTGGAAGCTGTCGCCTCCACGCCTTCTGGCAAATTCACCCTCCCACCTGTCAGAGGTGGCATCAGTGAAGGAGGTGACCCTGTCCCCCATCAGTGAGTCCCATAGCGAGGAAACTATTCCCAGTGACAGTGGGATAGGGACCGATAACAACAGCACCTCAGATCAAACTGAGAAGGGTCCTAACTCTCGACGCAGGTGCAGTACTGCCACAACACTTATTTACCTTTCCTGACATGTATTTAAGAAGATGATGGTTTTAAATGTGATTTTATGTTTTCTTCTGTTGTGTTAATACAGGTACTCATTTGATCTGTGTGGGTTTGAGGCTGTGGAGGCAGCAGCTCTGGAGGCATCCAACAGGGGCAGCAGAACACGCTGTGAACGACAGGTAACTGCTGTTGACAGCTTCCTGTCACAGCAGGAAAAAAAGCAAAAACATCATCGGCGGAAGAGGAAGTGCGTACAGAGCCGGGATCATCTTCACTTTCTCTCTGAACTTGAGGAGGTTAGAAAGAACAATACATTCTCTGTGTACTGTTTGACCATCATGTGCAAGTGGTGTATTGGTCTAAATGTTTTCCTCTCTTCAACCTCCCTCTAGGTTGTGGTAAAGCTCCAGCAGCTACGAGTGTCTCACAGACGATACGCCTGCTTCCCCCAGCACCCCTACCCCTCCATCTTTCGCCTCAACTTCCATCATTACTACCCAGTTACCTATGATTCCTACTCCTGTGACTCCAGCTCGTACCTCCGCAGGAGTGCTGAACTGAAGGCTAAGAGGAGACGCGGCCGTCCAGCCAAAGCCAGCGAGCCAATCACATCGAAACTGCCTTTTGTTCAAGGATATAGTTATCCGCTGGCAGGGGCAAATTTCTATGCAGCACCGTATGCGATGCCTTACGCACCTCCTCTAAGTCTTGGCTACTTTCCCCCTGCTCCCCAATTTTACCTGCCCCACCACTCGCTAGGACCTGCACCTCCTTCTCCCTTCATGAGGCCTGCTGTCCCCCCTCCCAAGGCTTTTCACTCCAGTGGACACTCCAAGCTCCAGGCAGGGGCCAAGCTTCGCAGCACTAGTGGCCCACTCCAGGGGCCCTCCGTAAGAGGAGAGGGCCTTGGCTCCCTGGGCAGTGGCAGTGCAGGTGGTCTTGCAGGGGTTCGCCTCCATAAGAGGAAGCACAAGCACAAGCATAAGCACAAAGATGAACCCCTCCTTTCACCGCGAGACCGGCAGGAGCTGGGTGGGCTCTTCAGTGGAGCGAAGACCACTGCACGTCTCAGCATGTTGAGTGACAGGAGGGACTTGTCCAGTCAGGGCTCTTCCAAGCTTCTGGAGAAGCAGAGGGGCATTGGTAGAGGCTCAAGCCTGGGATCCAGCTTAGGGATGTTTGAGTCAGACCAGCTGTCCACACACTCTCTTGCTGACAGCCAATTACACTCCCGTCAGACTGGACAGCCTATAAACAGCTTCATGAGCAGCTACAGTAGCCAATCGCAACGATCAGAGTTAGCCTCTGATCTCTTTCTGGGGTCACGGGAGGACGAGTGTGGGAGGAGCAGAAAGACGAGGCTCGCTGTGTTTGGAGATCAGGGCTTAATGTCATTCCAAACTGCCAGGCAGGAGCCAGGACAGATGAACAAGTGCTCCAGTCCCTCCCTCACTGGTAAGAACTTCTAACATCAGGATTACCTGTTCAGTTTTTAAACTTCACTATGTATTTTCAAGGGATTGTGCTGCTCTTTTTCCGCGATCACAGGAGCGTTTTTTTCTTTTGTCAGTGGCAGCATGGTAAAATGCATCGCTCACTTTGATGACGTGTTGGAGGTTTGAGGTTAGCCCAAACTGCAATGAGCACCTATTGCTCTTGTACTCATCTAACCACTTCACTTATGACTAGACATCCTGTAGCTACCAAACATTAAAAGCCATATATGGTTCACCTACATAAAGCAAATGACGTGAAGCATCAGCAGGAAGTGTTCAGCTAATATTAACAGCACTGGACCTCATCACAGATCCAAATGAGAGGCAAAGGAGAGCAAATTGTAAAACAGCAAGAATCTTCTGTTCGAGACAACAGGAACAGAAATGTATTCGTGAAACAAAACTGCACCTAACAGTGACTTTCCCTGCACACAGGAGATTAAAAAAAGGTCATGTTTTAAAAATGTGGCATCATTTGCATCACTTGCATGACCACAGATGAAGCCTCGGATTTTTTCATGAAGTTGAGGTAGCTTGGATAAGGGTTGCTGCGTGTTCCATCATAGCATGCAGCGCTGGATGTGCATGTTGTGCAGTAAGGCACAAGGGTCTACACTGCAGTTTATGCATCAACCACCAACACATGCATGGCGTTACAAGCCAGGTGTGTATAACCTCAACCTGCCAAGGTTGCAGAACTGAATAAGTAGCAGGAGCATGTATGTAGTTCCATTGTCCAATATATAAATGCTGCCCTCCGGTGATAATGGGCTTGTTATTTGCTGGGGTAGAGTTTTAATCACATTATTAGTCAGCATTAACAGACCTTAGAGTACAGTAGACTGCAGGATGGTCATCAAAGTGATTCCTATTTAGGAATATGCTATGTACAACATTACTAGGACTTAAACCTGACAAAGGGACAGCGTAGATCCAAAGTCTCTCTACCAAACTAATGTGTAATTTGGTACATTCTGTATTCTGCTGTCTTTGAGCACATCTGGCTGGGGATAGAGAGAACGTAATGCATGGATGGAGACGACTATAATTCACCAATCTCTCCCTCCTCCCCTCCCTACCTCCCTCCCTTCCTCCTCTCCTGCCAATGCCTTTGCCAGAGATATATTATTCACACAGTGTGATTTATTTTCTACAGACATGCCATAAAAGGCCCTTGCCTGTGTTAAAAGAGCTGGCTGGCAGCCAGAGGTTTAATGACTGGGGCCTAGTCCAGTGGCGGGGAGGAGAAGCCAGGGGCTCCGTTAGAATACACCCCCCCACCCCCACCCCAGGGGATCCAGGAGGGATGACTCATATACACACTACCACCCCCCACCCCTACACCCCGACCCTACTCACACCTCTGCCTTCTTCGTTACCCCTTCAGTTTTGTTATACCTTGTCTACCTTCAATGTCCTTCCCTTTTCCCCTTGTGCTGCTTCTGCAGTTTTTGCCCTTGCTTTTACTCCTTTCCTTTCGCTCTCTCTAACATTCACCACATCCACATGCAGACTTTCCCTTGTTTCTTTGCCTCTTCCTCCCCTTCCCCCTTCTATCTCTTTTTTCCTTCTTCCAATTCTCTTTCTGCCTTTTCCCCCGTCTCCCCTCCCCCTCATTTCCCCATTACCCTCTCTTTTCCCCATTCCCTCTGCCCCTCCTCTAGCATGACTTACTGCTTCACTTCACAGCTTTAGCCCAATTAAAACATAGGCGCGTGTACATACGCATGCATGCCACACAACCCTACATGTATATGCATTCATATGCCGGCATAGACCCACTCTTATACACACAAGGTACACACGCACACAGATCCCCATCCATAAACTGACCTTGTGTGTGTGTGTGTGTGTGTGTGTGTGTGTGTGTGTGTGTATCACATGTCAAATGACACAAGAATTGTTCAAACACATGCATGCACTTCATGCAGAGAAACACTCCCACTAAAAAATATACATTAAGGGTCACTTCATCCTGTCTGGAACGTGGCATCGGCCTCTGCAATGGCACTGGATAAGTGGGCATGTATCTGTGTGTTGTAGTGACTTCCCATTCCCCAGAGAAACAGGTCCTCAGTGCTATACAGCCCGTCACACCGTTGAAGGTCACCGGTTTTATGTTCCGTGTATGCAGCTCATAAATTTCTGCTACTTTGTAGTGCGTGTGTGCGTGCGTGTGAGAGAGAGAGCGCTGAGTGTGTGCACACTTCTGTGAAGCTCATAAACTACTGCTACTTAGTGCTTTCTGCATTAGACTAATTTGATTGTCTGCCGTGAACACTTGAGCAAAAATAGAGAAGATGTTCCTCTAGCAAACACCTCACCGTGGCGCTTATACTCAAACACTTAAAGATTACAATTTAGCTTCTTTAGATGCTGAAAAAAAATTGTATGACAGTATCATATATATTTATATATATATATATATTCTGTATCTGCTTGTTGCAACACTTTACTGAAACCTTATGACACTTAAGTACACAGGAGTAATATATCCGAGCCCATTCATATCTTCATATCATGCTTTATATTCTCAGTGTCTCGTGCATCAATTTCTACACATTTGCCTGCAGTCCAGCCCACAAGCATGTTTGGTGTATCAAATCCAGAGCTGTTTTGGTTTAACACAGTCATCGATGTGTTAGAGCACTGCAGAAAACTGCTACACTGCATCGGCAGGATTCTGGAGGAAAAGGAGAAAACAAGATGGTTTGGGAACTCAGGAATAGGAGTAAAAGCTCAAGAAAAAAAAAGAGACCGAGCATGTTGTATGCATTTCGCTCAGGGACTGGTGGCTGATTGTGCTTTTCCTCCATTTTGGCTGTGGCTCAGTCTGAGCCCTGGGAACAGTGCCCAGACAGAGAAGAGGGGGGGGGGGGGGGCACAAAAGGAATGACAGAGACGGACCAAGACCAGGAAGAGGTTTCTGAAATAGAGAAGGAAATGAAATGGTGCAGTGTTACCAGTTTAATTGGAAATTAGAGAGCAGCATACTGCCACCCATAAAGAGTAGAGAGGAAAAGAGAATGAGAGTGATGAGGAAAGAGGGGGAAAAATGATAGAACAGCGTGTAAAGGGCACACTGCCCGGTTCACCAGTGTGAAGGAAACAATATGGCTCCAGTTTCTTTTGCTCAGCCATTCTGAACTGCCAAATTCATTATTTGTCCATGTGGACATGTGGCGTGTGGATGTATGCATATGTGTGTTTTTGTATATGTGTGTGTGCGTGTGTATTTGGGGTTTTGGCAGGCTGTGCTCCAGATGCACAAGGTTGTTATTGTGCGGCGACATATTAAACGGTTAAAGGAGACATTTCTGTGGGTTTCCTGCGAGCAGAATGGGATCTCCTCCTCTCCCCTCTGCTTTCTAGTAGACAATTACAGGATAGGATCTGTTCTCCTGGCTCAGCTGGGCTTTGAAAGGCTTACATGAATATGTCAAAATTAGCAGGAAGCTCTTGAAGCAAAAAAAAAAGAAGAAATATTTCAATGAGCTAAATTGGCATGGTGTCTTTCCCTGCTTTTCCAAGGCTGACACACTTCGCTTGAAAACTCCTTTCTCTTTAGAGACTCTTCATGTTGCTCTGCCATTTATTTACCTTGTGATGTCTTTCCTCTCTCAGGTGTTCCCAACAAACGGAGGTATAAACGTCGCGAGGTGGAACAGATCCAGAAGGATGTCAGGAGAATGCATTCTTTGAACTTTGAGCATGTGCAGAAGATCCTCCGTGCCAAGCGCTTGCAGCGACAAGCTAAAACAGGAAATAATGTCGTCAAAAGACGGCCTGGGCGGCCCCGAAAACAACCCCTGGTGGAATCTGAGCCGACCAGAAGGAGGGAGGAAGATCGTGCTGATGGTCGGATTTTGGACATGATGGTCAGTAGGAGAGGTGATGGAAGGACTCTGGGGATGCCTGTCCTGGAGAGGTGTGATGACTTGCCAGGTAGGCAGGGCCTCAGGCCAAACCTGACTCCCGAGCCTCTCGAGTTCTCCAACCACGATTCCATCTCTGCAACGATCGAGACAGTGGTGCATCAAGCGCGGTCAGTGGCTCCGCTGGCCAGAGGGGCGAAACGCAGAGGCAGGGGCCACAGCAGGGATGAACTATGGGCTCCGTCCAGTCAGTAGACCTGCAGGAAAGAGCAACTCCGTAACTGACCGGAGAGCAGTTAGCGGAGTCAGCCTATCAGATGCAGTGCCCTTAATTGTGGAACTCCTCTGTGCACTTTGACTCGTTTCTCCTCTCGGGTTCGGTGAGAGAACTAGAGTGGGTCAGTGGAGAAGCAGGAGGAGGGAACACTTCCAGTGCCATCCGTCTGTTCGCTAAACCCACCGGAAGATGAGCCTTTCAAGGATTCATTGGACCTTCATTTACAATGGCACTATATGGTACTATGGTACACTATTTGATACTGAATCTGATGCTATACAAGTGTGTGGTACTTACAATAGTGTAGGATATTATGTGATTCTCTATGTATCTGATACAGTGACGTGTATGGTACTTTATGATACTGTATCCGAATTGTGGCTTGAGCCATATATTTACCAGCAAGGGGAGGGGAATGGTTGATATAAAACTGTGCAGCTCTGCTTATTTTTGCCTTTCTGAGGAAGCTTGTCAAAGACGTGGAATAATACAGCAGTAATTTAGCCACCTTACCCTATAACATATCCCTGTTTTTGCTCCCACTCGAACCTAGACCCTCTTTGTTTTCGTGCTCTCTCTGAGAAGTAACTAATACTTCCTGGCAGCTCCTCACCCCTGGTCCCCGCCCCTGCTTGACTCTCATCACAATTCTTTCGCCCTGCCTGGTCCCTGCTGCTCAACTCCATCTCCCTTTGTCCTCTCATTTACTCCCAATCATGTTTAGCATCTCCCGTTGCTTGTGCTCCCTCAGCATAGCCCCTGTCTCATTTACTTCTCCCTACCTGCTCAGGCTTGTCCTGGGCAGTGACATAAAGGCAATATGGCGGATGAGACTGTCCCAGACTGTACATAGAAACAAAGTCCACTGTTGCCTGCCTTGTACAATGGGAAACCAGCTCATAGAGATGTACTGGCATACAGTTTATCAAATAGAATTGTTGTACCATAGACAATGGAAGTTGTGTATTGTTTTATAACCAAAAACAGACGTGGGTGCGACTCAAGACAAGTTTGTTTTCAGACAGAACGAACCACATATATTCATTCATACACTCATTATCTTTGTTTATATCCAGGGGGCATTGCGTACAGGAGGAATATCAGGTGTGTTTTTGGTAAACCTTAAAATTGGTTTAATGCACTATGAAAAACCATACACTTGCATCAATCAAATGCAGCACTTACATGCTTGTTCCAGCCTTATGTTTTGGCCTTTGATGGTGTGGATATCCATTCCAGAGAGCATGCATTATTTTAATCAATTTGTATATGCAGGCTTCGCAGCCAAAAGCGTCAAACCCAACCCGGTCTGAAACGTGATTGGACCGTTCAGCAGAAGTGAGCTCTCAGTCAGTGTTTTGAAAAGCGAATCCCAGTCTTTCTACTTAACATTATTTTCAATCCATATCTTTGGAAATATTTTTGGAAAGTAAATCTAGTATTTAGGGTTAGAAACCAAAGTCTCAGTATTCAGTGTAAGGAGGTATTATTTAAAAAAAAAAAATCTAAATCCGAGTTTGACAAACTCTCCACCATGTTGGCACCAATGTAAAGCATTTCTATGTGCACTCTAGAATGTAGCCATCTTGGATTTTTGTGTCAATATGTTAAGCATTTGTTAAACTCTATCTACAGTATCTGTGGCTTTGGGTAGTGGTTGGTATTTTCTCAAATAAGTATTTCAGAATATAAGCAATTTCTTCGGCAACTCTGTTAAAGTTTTGTTTCAGGAGATTTTGTTCCTCCAGTGGGGTGGGGTGGGATTCTCTCTCAGTTTCAGCAGTTCAACTTGTGCCTTATGTTTCTTTCTCTCACCACTTAACATTTGACCCTGAGGAATATCAAGTGGCAAAGACTGCCCCAGAAATTTAACCATTTATACTCATGATTGTGCTTATGACGCATGTGTCTTATTCATCACAACCCTGACACCGCCTGTGTCCCTTCACAGCTTCCATAGTCAGCATCCTCTGTCACCGGACACCAAGTCGCTCTCCCTGCCCCCTTGTAGTTTCCCGAGCGATATCATCATAACAGAACTAGAAGGGCTGGACTTGTGAAGATAATGTGATGTTACTGTTCTGAATGCACATCATGTACTGGCCTACATACTGCTTCACAGCAGTGGTGGAAGCAGAGAGGTCCACTATCACTCCTGTGATACTCTCACGTGGTATTGATTGTACACCTTGTCCCGGATATATAATTGAAGATCACATACTCTGCCCAGCATATAACCAGTTATATACAACATATAACTGGTTATATACTTGGCAGAGGAGGAACAGAGGAGGTTGCCATGGGAACCACATGCTCACATTCATTGTTGTTTGCTATGCATCAGGCCATGCCTGGCAATGACCTTAAGAGGAATTTCTGTTCTGAGTCCACCCTTCGACAAAGAGAAATAAGTGGTCTTATTTACTGAATAAAATTAATTCATGTAACAAGAATTGTGAATAATACCAGTAATAATTTGTAAGTTTGTGCAGAAAGTGACTATCATTTCATGAGAACTATAGTTACTGCAACTCTATGCAGTACAGCCTTAACCAGATGTAAAACTACAGTATTGAAGTGTTTGTTGTAAATAGTGTTAGTATGTCCATCCTGCATGGATACCGGTTGGGCTCGGCTATGCTGGGTCTGTCTCCTAAAACCACAGTAGACCTTCTTTCTCTATTAAGACTGCTCGAGACCCAAGAAAACATCCTGGAATGATTTTCCTATTCAACAAATTCTGCTGTACAGTGAAATTCTTTCTTCCAGTCCGTTAAATTACACAGAATGCTGGAATAATTTTCCCCATCACACCGTTAAACAATTTTTGCAGGATACAAACCCAGCCGTAGTGCAGTCGACCAAAAATAGGAATCCCCGCTGACTTGCAGCTATTTTGCCTGCGGCCAGTTGGGGTATTGCAGTAACATGAAGAGCAAGCAAGAGGGTTGTGTGCGGGGGGAGAGTTCTCAGAGGAAACAGCCAAAAATACACTCGTCCTAACGTTAGTGTGCTTAACCTTGCTTTGCCAGATGACTTTCAGTGGGTCTGCAGTCTGTTGTGGTAAAGATGAGGTCTAGCATTGTGGTCCGTGAGGTGTAGAGACTAAACGCTTGGCAGCTTACTCCTCCAAACTGTGGTCAGTCAGTGGTCTCTGATGTAAGAGTTAAAGACTCCAGGTGTTGTCTGTCCTGTCTGTCTCTCCTACCAGCCAATGCTCCGGTGCCTTCTAACACTGACAAGTATTGTCCCAATCCAGAGCTTTCACTCTACACAGAGGCTGCATAGGGAATGTGGCTGTGAATAGGGTTCAAGGTCCCTGTTGTTGTATTGTATTAAGCAGCCAATCTGGACCAATGGCCACAGGAGGCCCCCGAAACACTGATGTAAGGATCTTTTACCTTGTCTTCGGTGCTCGCATCAAGGGCAGTGTACAGTGCTTGCCCTTAAACCAGACCGGTTCCCTACAGCAGCTAGGATGAGATATAACGGCACCTAAATTTTGATCACCCCCGCCCCCCCATTCCCTATGTAGCATGCTGTGATGAGTGTCCTACAAATGGGGTGAGGGGTCAAGTGAGACAGAGCCTCATCAATGTACAGGTAGTCATCCTCACAGCATATGTTACAGTTCTAAGCTATAATGTTGTTCAAAGCTGAAAGTGCAGATGAAGCATTGAGAAAACCAATAAATGTACTTCTTTAGAGCACAAACTGAGCTCTTCTAACAGTGTGGGCATATTTTAGTTTGTATACATAGTGTATTTGAACCTTTTTCTAGAGTGGGTTTCCTTTATTTGCATGCTCAACTTGATTGTATGCATAAATATTTTAGACAAGCCGAAAGTTGAATTTCAATTGAATTTGGAGCAAGACTTGTACATTGTTTGATATGTTTCTTTTTGTAATGAATTTTTTAATTCATGAAGCATTTTTGTACATTGTATGAATATTAAAAACTGCAAATATTTGACATATAGAGTAAATATTAGATGCGCATGCATATGCATATATCCTTCACAGTATGTATGTGTAAATGTACACATATATTTTGTATTTGCATTTGCTGGCATACAGATATATGTCTTAAGCACATATATACATGCAATATATATGTATATCCATGTCCGCTGGCATGCTTTTGGTCATGTTTATCTTCCATGATCTTGTAGGTTCTTTTTATTTTTTTTTATTTTTTTTTATTTCTCTTTCCTCAGAAAGAAAGCTCATTCTTTTGCTACCCTTCTGTTGGCTGGCAGCGTTGAGCACTTATTAAGAAGAACTACAGTTGAAGCTGTTCATGTTATCCATTGTGTGAAATAATAAATGACTTTATTGACAGCTGATGGTGGCACCTGTTTTCTTATTCCCAAGTAAAACTGTCGGATTTAATGCTCTGATCACAAAGAAAAACCACAAAGGAACTGCTTCGTCACATGCCGAGATAAGGCTGATGAGTGATTTTGTGGTAAGACCAAGTTGCGACTTTGTATGTGTGTGTGTGTGTGTGTGTGTGTGTGTGTGTGTGTGTGTGTGTATGAGTGTGTGCAGCGTGCACAGGAGCAAGATGACAGGAGGGCTTGTTGCACTGTTGGTGCCGAATGTCAGATGGTCTCAGTGAATACTACTCCACAATGCGTTTTTTTCTTTTCACACTTAAAAGAGAGGGAATCCTCTGATCAGATTATGCTCCAGCCTCACTCAGTCTCACACACACACACACACACACACACACACACATATACATACAGTACACCCTTTTACTCTCTTGCTTCTTCATTAGCCAGGCATACATCTCTAAATCCTCCCCGCACTAGGCCATCAGTGTCAGTTCTTGGTGGGCTGGGCTGCAGGCTGCTCTGTTATTGGATGGCGCTGAGTGGGAAGTTCCCCACTATTGGCTGCTGCCAACTAGTAAAATTCTTCTGTTACCATGGTTGCAGGGTGAGCTGCCCAAATGTGTCTCAGTGAATCTAGCGGTGCTGATGGAACCGTTGGCACCATCGGTTTTGTGCTGAAAAATAATCCCCCCTCTGATGGAAGTCAGGACTGCAGTGGGGCTGCGCCCAAAATTGCTCTCTACTGATGCCTGTAAATGAGCCCACATGGCCCCACTCCACCTCCTTCACAAGAAAGGCGATGAGATAGATCACCAGGTCTGTGACCACGATGAAACGCCACAGCGAAACACATCCTGCATGAAGGATGTAGTGTTGAGCCAGAGCTGCACTTACAGCGGAAAAACAGAATCATCAATCTCATGTGCAATGTATGGAATTTCTCAGCACTTTCACTGTCATATATATCGTTTCCCCCAAGCTCAACGTACAAAGACTGTACAGAAACATAAACATCATCATTACTAATAGAATAGGTTTACAGCTGGAGTGAACAAACAATCATTCCAGGGATATCATTTAACTCATAAAGGATCTGTGAGAAATGGGATTGTTCATTTATGAATTAATGAAAATACACAATATAAACTACATAATGTTGGGGGGGGGTCCAAAAAAACAGACACTTTTATAACACTTCTATAACACTTTTCATAGAAACAAAAAGGTACAAAATATTCCACCTGGTCAGTAGGTGGAGCCCCCATGCTGGACAAAAAAATGGAAAGGTATGGAAATAGATTACCTTAAACTCTGCAGAACAACAAAACCACTGATTCATCATGGTGATCTAACCACAGTTTAGTAAAATAATGACAACAGTGTTGTGCTCTTTCTTTAACAGCGTGTGATTTACACGTAATGGTCATTATTATTGAACTTTAAGTGGAAATTCTTATGACCACAATGCGTCCATATTCATTTCAATGGACCTTTGATTGCATTTTAGATTGAATAAACATGAAAATCTTTACCAAAGCAAAATGCATATTGTTTATTATGTCTTGTAGTAAGGTAGAACATAATGCATAATAGTGTTCCATTTTCAAATTTCCATTTTTTTGTGGAAAAACATGGTGTCCATCAATGCATTTCTCATCCTCCGCAACATTTTTCACATTCCTGCAAAGTTTTTATGAAACCTTCCAGCCTTAAATAAGTTACAACATTATTTAATCTTATCTACTGTGACATACACATGTGCATGGCAGAAATATTCAAGTGCATAGTTATGCCATATGTTATCATGCGAAACAGACTGTGATGGAAATGTAGTGGTGGAGAAGTGCACTGAGAGAGTGTATGAGGAGGACAGGGCTTATAAATTGCGCAGCTTATCTGGGGCCTGTGGGGTTTACTGTTCTCAAACTTAAACAAACTGCTTTGACAGGAAAAGGATCCACAGATTTGGGAGGATCTCCCCATCCCGTTCCTGTGTGGATCAGCCTCCTCTGGAATATAGGGATCAGGGTTGAGGTTGTTCCTCATTGAAGCACGTACCCAACAAATGTCGACGTATCAGCTGCGGCGGCACCGACCTAATAATTATCGACTTTTGTGGATTTCCCAATTTAATGAGAAAGCATGGCTACTGAGCTGGTTAGCCTGCTGAGTTCTGTTGACGTGGATTGGTTGTTCGTAGACTATGATGTGTACCTTTCCTTATAAAGGTAAATAACCCCGACACACACTGAATACCCAGATGACATTTCTGCCGTATTGACAAAGTGGTGAGTAGTTTACGGGTTTTTAACAGCTGGCTCACATCCTTTTACAGATTTTATCTGACACCACTGAGTCACTGGGGAAAAAAAGGTGAAAATAGTTTGTATTTTCACTTAAAGATTATCAGCTGCGATAAGAGTTTCACTCTTTATTGATTGTGGTATTTTGTGGATGCACCAGCAAATGCTAAAGACACTCACCTTAGTGATCCTCTGCTGTTCCCTCAACGACTCTGTTGTTTCACGAGATTTGCAAGAATGCCTGCTGCGAAAAGTCCTAAAAATGAATAAAATAAGCAATTTTCAGTTTTTTGGGTGTGAACTGGGATACTGGTGAACGAGTCCTGACGAACCAAGACAAACCCCCGAATGAACTTTAGTCATAAAGTTTCAAATTGTGGGGATTTCCATCATTTCTCCAGATAAAAGTTGCACCTGAACACTTTGCAGAGATGGTGGATGTCCAGCTGATCTCCCACATGCACATTCATTCTGTGCCTGCGTGAAAAAAAACCATAACCCAACTACATACTCCAATTCTTGTTGAAAGATGATCGTAACTTAATAATCATAGTCATATCCCTGACACTGTGAATTATGTTTTAAATTATGAACTGAGAATACATATGTCAGATAAAAAGCTATAACAAACACAGTGAGGTTTTGCTTTGCTTTACAGCCCCTGATAAGCACCAACAAGAGGCAGCAGCACTGGACACACTGGGTGCAGACATTCAAGAAATGCCCATTGACGTCCAAACAATGGCCAACTGCACTTTGAAGGAGCTTTGAAGTGTATCATAAATCAAGTCAGTCCAGAAACCTATTCGAACGGGTTCAGAATCTCATCCCAATGTCATATATATTGTCATTGAAAATGTACATTTTGTTCTCTGTATCTTTCACTGTGGCTGTTCCTTCAGCGCAAGGTGCAGAGCACAAAAATAAGACTGGCAAAGGAGACACTGCGACATCTGTGGACCAATTTCATCATCACTAACTATTTACTATTTCCACCCAGTCTGAGTGCTGGGGATATTGAGTCAAGATGCTTGAGCGAATACTAATGAATATTAGTGACTGTTAGTCACACTGGCACGTCCACAATCACACTGACCACCAACAACAGACAAGAGGCATACATTTACAACAGATAGACCTTCGGTCCGGGCTAAACCAACCAGGAACCCTGCCATGTCACCAGGCATCACCTCAATTTATCACTGTTTGTGTTTTCAGAGGATGACTATTGCTTGTGTTTATGAAGATGGATAGAGGGGGGCAACCACTAAAGGCGCCCCCCTCCCCAACACCAACCCCCTCCCATTTCCCTCCTCACGCTTTCTCCACTGCACAGTGATGCCACTGATGGGAGACACCATCTGGTGGCGAAATGTAGCAGTGCCGCCTCAGCCCTTCAACACCCTTTCATGTCAAAGCCCCCAGGACAGACAGCAATCGCCTATCCCACTGTGGTCAACACAGCAAATATGACAGGTATACAAATACAGTTTCAGAAGGAGGAGGATGACATGTTTTTTTTTTAAAGATTTTTATTGTAAAAATCTGAACTATGACCTCCAACTGTCAAAGCTGCACACCTCAGTGCTTTGTTCATTGACCCACTTGAAAGATCAGTGCAGGAATTACTGTGGCTGAAAGTTGCTCCTGTGTGTGTGTGTGTGTGTGTGCGTGTGTGTGTGTGTGTGTGTGTGTGTGTATGTGTGTGTGTGTCACAAAGAGGGGGAAAAAACACGAGAGATGTGACAGAATGTGTTCTGCATGGAGCCAGCCACTGTTGCCACGGTGACAGTGTGACTCATGGCAGTTTGTGTTGGATTTACAGCAGTGCCCCTTTGTGTGTGTGTGTGTGTGTGTGTGTGTGTGTGTGTGTGTGTGTGTGTGTAATCTGTTTGTGTATAAGCATGTGTGAAAATGTACGTGATGCACAAATGAAAATACTTTCATACATGGATGAATATTCATTTGCTGGTAGGATTAGAAAAAAAGAGAAAGACGAAAAACCAGAAAGATAGAATTGAGCAGAGAGTAATTGTCCACCGCGTTTCTTGGACACAGTTAGAGGCTTTGTTAGCAGATTGGCTCTGCCTGAATCTTATTAATGATGCCAACACTTAGGTAATGTGCCTTTTTGATGAGAGTAGGCCACTTAATCTTTCTATTCCGGCTCTCTCACACACACACACACATACACACACAAACGCACACTTTCTTCCTCACACACACCTCCTCCTCCATCCTCCTAATAAGCTGTCTCTCTGTCTCCTGTAATTTGGCAGACGAGTCTATTATATGATACAGTCATATTTTATTAATGGACCCCCATAGCGAACACACACACCCCTTAGTGGATGAGATTATGTGATGCACAGGGAGCATGTCTCTGTGTTAAAAATGATTTCAACTCCTCGGTTGGTTTTCATCTGCACTGTTTGTCTGCGGCGTTGTTAGTCCTGGCCTGGAAGGCAGAGCCACATGCATTTCTGCTGTACTTGGCACTGTTGCTCCACACTCCATTACACTTCCATCAGCTCCGTGATAGCATGGAACAGTGCATTTTCAAAAGCCCGAAAACAGCAGAAGAAAAGACAATGTTCAATTATTGAGTATAACATTTTGTGGAAATATTCTTCTTGTCGCCGTCTCTCTCTCTCTCTCTCCCCCCTCTCTCTTCCTCAGCGCTGTGCAGATAATTCGTCCCATATGTTTCAGCAGTGCCAAGCATTTCAAGCTCTGTGGTGGAGTGCACTCCTCCAAAACGGATTTGCTCGAATACTATATTGCTTTAATGATATATTACAGAACAAATTAAGATTTTTTTTTTCCATATCTGTATCAACATCATATAGTTTATTGTGTTGATATTATTGTGCAACAAAACTATGAGTCCGCCATCATTGCTGGTTTCTTGGTGGAAACTGTGTTTATAGGCACAGTGGTACTTTGAACTGACTAACATGTTTAACATGCCAACATAATATTATTGACATTAAGAAGGTGGAACATAGCATGAGCATGGCAACATGACATCCAATAGCTAAAATATGAACCTCCGTGGAGAACGTCAGGTGTGACCTAACAAGTTCACAAGCGTCATCAGGGTTCATCCTCTGGGCGACATGAACGCCTGCACTAACTTTCATGGGAATCCTACAGTTTCTAGAATACATCCGTGTGGTCCAAAGTCGCGGACTGACAGACATGGTTGGTCCCTGGATGTGTAAACACCCGGCTCACTAGTGGAAATAAGTCCGGGACATTATTGTCAGGCATGTTACACTATTCTTGCAGATGTAGTGGAGTGTTGTCAATTATGCGAAAATTAAAGTCTGTGGATTTTGATTAATGGCAGAGTTTTCATTTCATGTTCAAAATGGCAAAACTCCTCCCTAAGGATCTTTTGTAGATCAAGTCATATGTGCTTGATATAAAATACCTTGCATCTCCCTCTCTCTCCCGCTCTCTCCCTCTCTCTCTCTCTCTCTCTCTCTCTCTCTCTCTCTCTCTCTCTCTCTCTCTCACACACACACATGCACACACACATACAGGCACACACTCACACACACACACACACACACACAGAAGATTCTTCAGCACTGCTTGATTAGTGATGTGCTTCCATACGTCGTAAAAAAAAAAATGTGTTGGAATTCCTCCACCAGCAAACACATACTCTTTCCACAAACATGTTAGTAAGGACTGCGTATTTAAAATGTTTGCTTTCCCATTGAGGGTAAAGGAGCAGAGATGCTGTTGAGCACTTTTGAATGGTTTATGACGGTACAAATATTTGCAAGGTGTAATGTTTTACAGTGAGCAAATCATTACACGGCACAATTTAATGTTCCAAAAAGTTTCACATATAAAGTATGTGGAGGGCTGCTTTAAAAGATTGCAGCATCTGCATCAACATGCACATCAGTCTGTACTTTATTAAAAAGTCCCTTTGAACCCTTTTTCTCCTGTTGTCCTGTTGGACCAGATTGAGGAATTAAGTTCTGTGCTCATTCACTCTCTTCCTATATGCCTGCAGTGACTTGTTTTCATTGGGCCAGCAAGGAAATATTATCTGATTGTCATTGCTCCAGGAAATTGTCCAGAACATCACAGCCAACATGGATAACAGGATATTTATCGCAACACCTGCATGCAACGTCATCCAACACATTTTTTTTTCAAGGACGTATGGAAGCACATGCCAGCGAGTGTGCATTTGTTGTGAGCGTCCACACATTGAAGAAGAGCGTAGTGTTTGAGCTGTCAGGTGCCTGTGAAGGGGTTGACAATGTGTGACAGTCAAGAGTTATACGCTGGACAAAAACATCTGATTGGAGCTGCTGGACTGGAACTGAGTGGCTGCTCATTAGACGCACGGGACAGCGTTTGGTTCTGTAGCATCATATAGAAATGTTCTCAGGCCGTCATTAGATAGAAACACCTGGGCAGACACTTGAGTGTGTCAACAGACGTGTGTGTGCGTGCGTGTGTGTGTGTGTGTGTGTGTGTGTGTGTGTGTGTGTGTGTTATACTTGCAACACATAGATTTTAGGAATCATGTTTTCAATCTTTTTGATGAATGCCGAATATCAACAGCTCATAGGCTCGCACCAATCATTAACTATGTGAAATTGGCTGATGAAGATAAAATCAAGAATTAGACAAAGAGTTAAACATTTGCTCGTGTAAAAAAGGGTTGTGTAGAATTTCCATTGAAATTGCTTGAGAGCCACTGTTATAGAAAACAGTAGGTACAGTCTGACCCCTGCTGCACCTCGGCGTGGACCCAATAGTGTTTTTTTTCTTCCTCTCTGTCTGTTTCAGTTCCAGCCCTCCGAGGCACATTAAATAACTACCCTCTTATTTT
Source organism: Scophthalmus maximus (assembly GCF_022379125.1). Taxonomy (NCBI): domain Eukaryota; kingdom Metazoa; phylum Chordata; class Actinopteri; order Pleuronectiformes; family Scophthalmidae; genus Scophthalmus; species Scophthalmus maximus. The sequence goes on along the minus strand of NC_061533.1, from coordinate 13,893,603 downwards.
TCCATGCCCTTCACCTCTTTCTGACTGACGAGGAAACATAGATCCAAACAAGGCGATGATAATGACTTGCTCCTTTCTTCTGATCAATCTATTTGTCACACGTTGTCTCTCCATTTTCTGCCTTTTCCTCTGCTTTCTGCTCTACCTAACTCTCTCTCTCTCTCTCCCTGTCCTCCTCTCTCTCTCTCTCTCTCTCTCTCTCTCTCTCTCTCTCTCTCTCTCTCTCTCTCTCTCTCTTCATATTTCTCTCTTCTTGTCTGCCCCACCACAAGTTGGTTTGCTTTTGCACCCAATGTGGTACGCTGGCTTTCCATTAGTTCATTTCCCTTGCTTTGAGATTGCTCTTGCAAGCTGCGTGCATGTGTGTGTGTGTGTGTGTGTGTGTGTGTGTGTGTGTGTGTGTGTGCTTGCGTGTGCACATGTGCACGTGTCCCCTGAGTCTCAGAACAGTATTATTGTAAACATATCATTTGATGGGGAGAGTGGTTCAGGTTGTTGGCCGGCTGCCCTGCTTTCATTTGGAACAGAGCTGCCAACATCTGGACTGTGTCAACACTCACTGACTGTGTGTGTGTGTGTGTGTGGGTGTGTGTGTGCGTGCGTGCGTGTGTGCCTGTGTGTGTGTGTTGGGGTCTCTGCCGCAACCCCAGAGCTGTCAGCCATTGGATGGGGAACAGATTTGCTCAGATTAATCAAAGGTGTAGCGTTAATAAAAGGGAGCCCTATTCCTCCATGCCTCCAGGCGGCCATTTTAAGAGCCTGGGAGAGCAGCCTCGCATCCTCCAGGATGAGCCGCAGTCACACGCAGGTACATGCACACAGCCTGGGAAGGACTTTTAGCTGAAATAGTCTGAATCTTACTAGAAATGTGAACACTTGATAGGTGAACATGACCTTTCGCTTATTTGCGGTCATCCATTGGTTCACATGCTGAAGTAACAATGCAGTGTTCTCTTTGGACATGATGTATGTATTTGATACTGTACGAACTGCTGGAGAAACCCAGATGGGAATTTGCGGCCACCCTGAACGAAAAACCCACAAATCCAGCAGAGACACGTCAAATATGTTATTCATATGATGAAAAATGTGCATCGACCTCCTTCCATTAATTTATTTAAACCCAGGTCAGGATGTGCCGCAGCCACCTCAGACGCAGGATTCACTAAACCTTCAGAGACGCTTAACACACATAACATTTCAGTGGTGAGTAGGACTCACAGAGAGGGAAAAGAACAGAACTCATTCATTTATGTAAACTGAGAGCAGATGCAATGGAGTTATTGCGGTACACAAACACACACACACACACACACACACAAACACACACACACAGCGATGATGTGAATGTTGAAAGAGAGAGAGAGAGAGAGAGAGAAAGAGAGAGAGAGAGAGAGAGAGAGAGAGAGAGAGAGAGAGAGAGAGAGAGAGAGAGAGAGAGAGATCAAAACCGTTGTGGGGCTTTGTTTGTGTGCATGTGTTGTGAGAGAAATAGCTACAGAGACAGAGAGTGAAGAAATCATATGAACTATAGACTTGGTATTATAACATTTGCCCCATAATGCCTCTTACAGTAGGTTCAACTGTTATTTGTGCAAATATGCCAGGGCTAGAGTTTCCTTCCTTTTGTGGTGGGGTAACTACGCGCGCACACATCATACAAGCAGTTTATAATCTTGTGGTTTTTCAAACCCTGAGTAAATGCTGTGCTCTTTGCAAACCTCTCTTTTCTCCGACACCAGTTTCTGTGTTCATGTTTCATGCCTTCGTGCATGTGCCTCTGTGCGTGCACACACACTTAATGCATATGTGTAAATCTATGTGCATGCATGAATAAAGGCATTGCTGTGAGGGGGGCTAATAATCTCCTCCTCCAGCTGAGGCTGTGATCTCCGTCCAGCGCTCTCCGAGTCACCCAGCAGTCGGGACTGTTGGCTCTGGCAGTCCATCTGATCCGGCCTCACTGGGCTAAAGATATTTGGGTGTAGTGAGTGCTCATGTTATTACTTAGCTCTGGGCAGAGTTGGATCGAGATGTATTTGGGTTGGCTTTCTGGGGGATGAGGCCTGTTTGCCTACCGGGCCGAAGACTCTGCAGGGGGCCGGCCTAATCTGCTGCACCATCCGACAGCTTAATTAGCGGTTCACTGCTGCACCCACAGACAGTCTGCGCACTCACACGCACACATACATTCCCTCTCTTCCACACACACGCTGGGGCACAGCTCGTTAGTCTAATAAAGAGCCATTAGAAGGTTAAATGTGGGTCTCATTAAAGATTAGTCGTTTACTACCATGCATATTAGGCTCTCTTGTGTGATTCTGATAACTGCTCATATTGCTGCGAAAGTGAAGACCGCAGTCAACTTGTGCAGTGTTAATTTACCATGCTGCAGCCTGGGATTTGGCCTGTCCCCTGCTGGGAGCATAAACACCATGATAAATGGATAGAGTCGCTTCCAGTCAGTGACTGGGGGCTTAAATGTCGTTACACGATGGTGTCTTTGTGTTGTGGGTGCGCTCTACACACTGTAAATTGTTTGAGATGATTTTGACGAGCAGTGATCCAAGGGGCTTAAAGAGGAAGAGGCTTGAGAAGGATAAGCTGTGTGGAGAGGAGGTCTAGATTAGCGTGAATGGATTTGGAAGCCCTCGTGGAAGCTTGGACCAAACGCTGTACCGAAATGTCAGTGATAATCATTTTACTACTCTTGTTTCTGATGATCCTCATCCTAATGCCCCTACCACCTATCTGAGAGCAGAGGAGTGGACGCCCATCGGTGCAAGAGAGGAAGAAGAAGAAGAAGAGAGAGAGAGAGAGAGAGAGAGAGAGAGAGAGAAAGAGAGAGAGAGAAAGAGTTTTGGCGTGCCACAAAGATACATCTACTTTTTCTTTCCATTCTTCATCAAGTGCTATCTGATCCAAACGGCTCTCTCGTCTTGACTTGGACCCTAATAACATTATTCTCCCAGTCACGGCCACATGAAAAACAGATGAGCATGAGCCATAAAGGGGGAAAATCAGTTTTCAAAAAAGGAATTAAAATATTGGAGCTGCCAATGTTTTGACTTAGCGGATAAAGCCTCCAGGCAACTGGGGTTGGAGGGAGAGGCTGCAAGAAGCTGTGAGAATGTCAAACAGCAGATGGCTTTACTGACTCAAGACATGGATTAGCTATCTGAAGCCTTGTTTTTAGGAGTAACAGTACTGCTGAACAGCCCATGACTGTCCTACTATGTAAAACAAAGTGTTTGCTGCATTTCAATTAGAGAGATTCTCTCCCGGGATTGAGTGTAGAGCTGAAAAGAAGCTGTTAACCTTCCTATATCTTCTTTTCCCCAAGTCTTTTTTTTCTTCAGCAAAGCTCAGCTACATGCATGAAAACACTCTTCGTCATTTGTAGGAATATCTGTGAAAGTGCATTGGCATTTTGAAAATGTTTGGCAGTCCATCCATCTGCTTGCCCGATCACTTATTCGCTTTTTTTCGTTTAGCACTTTTTTTGTGCTTGTATATAATTTGGAAATCATCTCATGCAAGAAGGCAGATTGTTTTCCTTTTTAAATTTCTAAATATCACATACTAATGTCTATCTAAAATTCA
>NC_061533.1:13837500-13887500 GCF_022379125.1 Scophthalmus maximus | reverse complement strand
TTTATTTTCAAACTATGCAGAAATATGTGGAAATCAATGGCTGCATCTAACGGTGGGGTGAATGTATGATCCAAAACTATGTGGCATACATTTGGAAATGATCAGCATAAAGATAAAGCACATGAGTTGTAGCTGAGGAACTAAAAGTTGCACAAACACTGGTATGTTTCTTTAAATTCAATATAGGTGAAACCATTTGTAACGATGAAAGTCGAAACCCTTTAATCAGTATCAGGCTCAACAAGTCCGAGTCAGTATTAAGAAAATATAAGAACAGATATTTGTCACATGTTGCAATATATAGTATATGTAGTTTAATATGAATATTCTGTGACTACTTGGATGTGAACATGTGGGTTTATCAAAAGTCCATTGTTCCTATGATTGCTTAATGTCTGATGAAATATGTTTATTTCCCCTGTGATTTAAATATTCCATATGAATATCTATAAAAGATGACAATCTGGAGGATGTCACGTATGACTATAAAACGTTGCAACATAATACAAAGGAAACTGGCCATGACAGACGTTATGGGGAAGCTCCTGAGGTAGCAAACACGTACAAATATTTGAAAATTTTTGGCCATTTATGTCTATTTAGCGCAAAAATGCAGTGAATAAAATGAAAATAATACAATCCACTTCTTTATTTGCGATGCCACTTTAGAGCAAATCAATTAAAGTAGGCTTGTGCACAATTAGTTTCTCATCAGTCTTAGAATATAATGGAGTCTTCGACTCAAGTATTTTCCCTTTCAATCTTGATTTAATAACTAGTAGTTAGCATTGTCCCTTTAGTATTGTGGCGTTATTTTGCATCTATGTGGGTCTCCTCAGATGCTCAAAAGTTAAAGAGTATCTTACTAAACTGAAAAGCTTCACCGCCTCTGGTCCAAAGTTTCATATGTGTTGCAGCCCTGACCTGACTGCAGCCTGTGTGGTCAGAAGGGCCCTCTATTCCACCTGAAACCACACCCAGCAGGGATGGCACATTGAACGGACACACCCTCTTCAGGGTGTACCCGTGATGTCACCACACCCAGCAGTGATGATTTTACATCGCTTAAGCAAGGTGAAAAGTGTTAAGCAGAATTATTATTATTTTCACAGGCGGGAATTTGGCTGTATGTGTTGGCAAGATAGTTTCATGTGAAAAACTTTGACACTTTGGACCACCATTCATGGCTGTTAACCGAGCTTGTTAATCCTCAGAAAATGTGCTAAAAACAAAAAACAAAAAATTGTGTCTGTCCCCTGTATTAAAATTCCTTTCAGCTGAAATCTTAGAAGAATCCAGACGAAAAATTGCAAATGAAAGTGACAGCACTTTCTCTAAAGACCAAGAATACAAATCAGACAAGCATCATACTAACTCACTGTGCTAAAAGAGGCCGCTCATTCTGAAAAAGGGGCAAATAGTAACAAGTAACACACTTATACAAACACACACACATACACACACACACACACACACACACACACACACACACACACACACAGATGGAGATGTGGCCGGGCGTCAGGCCAGATGCTCAGAGAGAAGGAAACTCACATTCTTGTGATGGAGAGTCATCAAGTATCAGGTTCCATGGACTCTGGCAGAGCCCCCTCACCACCCATCTCACAGACACACATACACACACACACACACACACACACACGCACACACAGAAACAGGCACATGCTTTGGCACATACTGCCGCCTCGTCCTTTTTGTGTGTGCACGAGGGTGGGCTGGCAGCATCAAATCACTGTAACTGCTGCCTCTTCTGATTTTGTCAGATCTGTTTCTGGAGAGGTTTATGGGTTATGGGGAGAAGTGTCGGATCTTGAATGCAGCTTGGTTTGATTTGTATTATTTAGCAAGAGTATGTGTGTTATCAATGAGGGGACCATTTCAATCAGTGTTGGAGAAGCTGTTTAAAGACAAATGAATACAAGTGGTTGGTATGATCCCCTGTGAGGCCCACAGGTCAAATGATCTCGGAGGAGAGAAGGGTAATGAAGGGACACAGTGTAATTTCATATTATTCCACAAGATGTCAGCATCAATCTACGCTACTTGATGCTGAAACTGGCTGCCACTCAGACCAAAATCTCAGATTTTCCAAAATCAAAATGTCAAATTCCATTTTCTCAGTGTACTTAATACATGAAGAACATGACAAAAGGTTTAATTTGAAATCACACGTTTTAAGTGTGGATTGTTGCATCAACCAAACTAGTTCAGGTTTTTCATGTAGAAATATACAAGGATATTAACGCAGATTCCTTTTTTCCAGTCCAGTCAAGTCCAGTTACACATGCAAACAAGCACTATTGTTCAGTCTGGTGCTAGAGCCAATTATTGCATTGTGAAATATTATCTGATGATCATAACAAGTAAAAAAAAATCATCTTATAATGACCATGTCTTGGAAAAAAAAGCATTCTTAGAAATTTGATCTCGCACACACACACATACACACACACACGCGCGCGCGCACACGCACACATACACATTCATCTGACTCCATCAGTGATGACGAGATGGCTGCTGAGTCAATCAATTCTGCTTATCAGCTCTGCAACTCTTTACAGTAATTGTGTTTAATGATTATATAAACACAACGGCAACAAACAACCCCGCCCCTCTGCAATGTCACAGCCATCTGTAAGTTTGAGTGCATGTGTGCATGTGTGTGTCTGCTGTTTATGATAACATGACTTGGATACCATGTGATGATGATGATGATTCGGTGCAGCAGTATCAACAATATCTACACATCCCACTACCACCCAGGACAACTGAAACACAACAGGGAAAAGTCAATTGATGGAATTGCTGTATTAGGCCAGGAACCATTGGAATAATCTACCAAAGTTAAAACTTGCTCCACCTCAACCAGCTACAACAGTAAAATGCTGCTTACACATTGATGTACCAGTATTAATAATCTGATAATGTCATACGTAATAATATTTCAATGAAATGGACCATTCTGCATGGTAAATCAATCGTTTCTTTCACCTCTGTCACTGAGCGCTGATGTTATACTCCGCCCCAACATCAGCGAGGTCAGAAGTTGTGAGCAGGCGCTGATGTGCAGGTGCCATTCTTCACATACAGAAAATGTTTATGTCTGTAGAACACTGACTCGTAGTTGTTGTAAGCATGCGGAAGCTTTAGAACTTGAAGTTCGATGCAATTCATGCAAAACTAAATAATGTCAAATTGTACATCGTTTCTTTTTTACATTTGCAGTTGTACTCCCCAGAGGCCATTAACAGATTTTGATGTGTAAAATCAGTAGCGTTCCCTTTTAATTGACTTCTTATAGTATTAATGTCGATGAGGTCCAGGAGGAGACATTCACCCACAGGGTCAGGCAGGGACACTGATACAGTATCTAGAGTGCATGGCCTCTCAGATGTTTACTGTTGGACAGCGATCAGGAGCAGATCAGGTCCTCGAGTCCTACGTTTTTACCCACATGCTTTAGAGTCTGCAACCTGTCAGGCAACGAACACGTGCAGATAAAAGCGTGACTTTGTCTGAGTTCGACTCAATGTAGGTCAAAGGAAAGATAGAAAATTGGGTGAAATTTTTTTGGTATGGGCGTGGGAAAGATCCAGTGATTCCTGCAGAAAATGATAAGAGAAAATTTAGATGTAGATGAGAGAAAGAGGTGGAGAGGAGGGGTTTCTCAGTGGCCTGTGGCTATAAAAGCCTTCAGTGGAAGCTGCTGCGGTACAGCTTGAGAGAAGCTGGAAGCCCATACTGACGGTGTCTATTTTGGGACATATGCCTGGATCACACTGTACAAAGGTAAGCGCATTTCTAACTGTTTGTCCAGCAGGACAGTATACCACCATCTAACATTAGTTAATATGTATATCTGAAAAGAGAATGAGAAAATATTTAAAGGTTATTTGTCAAGTTAGGTCTATACAGTAATTATTTATCTAAGAGCATTTATTTTTGTGGATGGTTTATTAAAAAGCGGTGAACTTAAGTCATAGTTAGGTTTGGTGTAAATAATAATTTATATCAAAAAGAAGCTTGTAGATTTTGGTTTAATCTTCCTTGGGGACATAAAATAATATTTTACATATTTTTTTTTCAGACAAGTTGATAGAATGAAGGTATAGTAATAAATAAATAAACAAAGAAAAAACAATTAAGGATTTAAATGTATATTTACACTGAGGAAGACTTGGAATGTCTGTGCTTCTCTCCTTCAAGGATATTCAGGAAAATATCCACGGCTCCACTTCTGCTGCACTGCCCACCAGCTCTCCTGCCACAACCTTTACTGTAAGTCACTCCTTTCACAGAATGACTATTTCTTTCTTTTTTTACACTCATGTGAACTGGTGGAAGAGACATAAGCGATACAAGTTAAAGGGGCAGTAAGTGACGTTAAACTAGTAAACGTTTTGTAAAAATGTGCAAATAATTACTCATGTGCCGCTGTGTGTGAACCGGAAAAAAAAAAAAGTTTCCGCGCAGTCTTGGATCTGTAATTTGAAAAAAAAAAATTCAAATTACACCTTAAGAGTCGTGCTGGCAAGTGGTGCTACGACTCGGGGGTTTTGGCACGTCGGTCTCCCATACCCGAGGTTACGTGCCCCTGGCAGAACAGTAAAATCTTTAATAACAACAATGAGGGAGATAAACCTTCTGCAAAATCGCTTACTGTACCTTTAACTAGTGAACCTCTGTAGTGACAGCCAGTTGTGAAGGTCGCCCTCGGCAGGTCATATTTAAACCCAGACAAGAAAGGCATACATCCGCTTCAGTCAAGCCACACCAAACTGCTTACACTCACAGATATTAATCCCCTAAATAAGAAAAAAATGTCCCCATCAAGATCCATGCATTACCTTCTGGGTAATCAGTGAAAAAACATCTTGCAATGTTATAGAAAGGGATTTTTTTTTTTAATTTTATGGATTTCTTGAGCTATGGTTGAGGTTGTTCTTGGTCAACAACCAGATATAATATCAACTCTTCGCCTCTGTCGGCAGCATGTTTGTTCGGGTGTCAATTGAGTGACTGAATGAGTGATACCCGTCATATCCTACTTGTGAAAACGCCGCTAAATTCTGCGAGTCGCTTGTACAGTATCACCACTTTACACCAGTCTCTTGGGCAAAGATTTAGATTTCGTATGTAGCGTGGATAACGTCGTGGGTCGTCCAGGATCAGGACCCCTGTTTCTTGGGCTGTGGGGCCTGTTTGGCTTTGATGAACCTGGGCTTCTCGTGACGATAGTTAAGTGTCCATAACCCTGGAACACCGTTTAAATTTAAAATAATCCACGTCTGGTCCTGAATTTTGATTTCCGGTTTAGAACGTAAACGTCTCTTAGGAAAAAGATGAACTGAACGGCACTGACCTGGATATCTCAAATTCAGTGCTTCTATCAAACGCCGATTATCGGCCTCTTTCTCTGAGGTCTGTAACTGCAGCCTGGGCAGTTTCTGGAGCCAGCATATATCTCCGGTGCTTTTATTGGATTACAGGTTGAAACACAAAATGTTGATTCTTGATGGAGCCTGTATCCCAATATAAGTATCTTGGTATTATCCTTGATCATGCTCTCTCATTTAAACCTCATTTTCAGCATCTGGTTAAGAAATTAAAACTAAAATTGGGCTTTTACTTTAGAAACTTCTTATCTACAGATTTACATTCTTCGAAAAGATACAGTAAAATTTTTACTCTTGCTCCCAGGACTTATTGCTACTAACTGTCCCTGAAGTCCACATAAATCTGGGGAAACGGGCTTGCAAGTACGCTGCTCCGTCGGCTTGACCTTAAGCTCCAAGAACTATCTCCGAGTGTGAGGGTCTGTGCTTGACCTTGGTTGCTATGGCAGCTATCAGACAGTTACAGACAATAAACCATGCTTTGGTTAAATGACCTGTGAGTTAACTGTAGACACACTTTGCCTTATTCTACCCAAAGTAGGAAATCTAAGGAAAAATTTCTCTCACAGTTATCAAACTCTCTGATTAACCCTCCAACTGTAATGATGGTTCCAGGAACTCCAACCACTGATGGTGCACCCAGGCAACTCCCAGGAGGACATGACGGAGAAGGACACAGCGCCGCCAGGAGGAGCCTCAACCCTGCAGAAGGCCAGGGCCCGATTCCTCAGGGGAGTCTCCTACTTCTCTGGAGACATGGAGGTGTTTGGGAAATGGATGGAAAGTAAGTTAACACTGACTGCTTTGAAAAATACTGTCCTGACCCTCATCCACCGATCATTGCAGTGTCCCACGCGCCACTTCTCGCTGTGGGTATTTTCACAGTCTTTAAATACGCTTGCTGTCAAATAAATGTGTCTTCACTTGAGAAAACATCCGAGATTTATTTGTGTTGCCCCTGGAAGCAAAACTGTGAGCTCCGAAAGCCAACAACTTGTCCAGCATTCACTCTGGGAACTCTGTTGAGCAGCTTTGTGAAAATGTCCGCCCCTCTCTTTGCTCTCCCCGTCCACCTTTCAGAGCAGTTCATCTTGCTGCAGCTGCTGGACTGGGTCTTGCGCGGAGCGGCCCAAGTGATGTTTGTCAACAACCCCCTGAGCGGCCTTATCATTTTCGCTGGCCTCATCCTGCAGAACTACTGGTGGGCCCTAAACGGCTTTGTGGGCACACTTTTTGCCACCATTTCTGCCCTCATTCTGCAACAGAGCAGGTTTGAGCCCTCAATGATTAACAGTGTGGATGGTGTTGTTTTCACCTTGTGAGTCTGTGTGAGTGTGTCCTCATGACAAAATGCTCATTCTTACATAAATACATTTTACTTTGATATTTGAACTCACTACCAATCACAACTACAGCAGGTTCATATCATTTCTGCATGTGCCGATGAAAATCTCTTTCGACACTATTGTGAAACATGATTCGAAAATATGAATGTTCGTGGATTATTTTCCTTCGACCGTAGATTGTGAAGTGATTAAATAAATATAAAGTCATTCAAATTCCTTGCCTTCAGGGGTGCAATAGCTGCAGGGCTGTACGGGTACAACGGCATCCTGGTGGGTCTGCTGATGGCTGTGTTCTCCAATAAAGGAAACTGGTACTGGTGGCTTCTGCTACCCAACGTCTTCATGTCCATGATGTGGTAAGCAGATGGACTGAGTGATAATAAGAAATGTGCAAAATTGTGCTACCGAACGAAAGTTAGTCCTTGAATGTGACTTACACATGAACACAACTAATAACACTGTGTTAGCTGATGTTGTGTGAATGTGTTTCAGCCCAATTGTGTCCAGCGCCCTTGCATCTATCAACAGTCGCTGGGATCTGCCTGTGTTCACGCTGCCCTTCAACATCCTGGTGTGTCTCCACATGGTCGCCACCGGTCACTACAACCACCACTTCCCCCAGGTCCTCATTCAGCCTCGCTCTGAGCTGCCCAACATCACCTGGGCCGAAATCGATGTACCCAAGGTCAGTGGCAGGCCATGGTTTGTCTAAGTGCCCAGCAAGATGTTCTGTCAGAGCAACGCGTCATTACAAATCTACAATCGATTTCAAAAGCCCTGCTAGTGTTTTAGATAGTCTGGCTAATCTGATTACGCACATTTTTACCTAATTTACCATATTTCAGTTGGTCAGTTTCTACACACCTACAAGTCTGATAATGACACTTTTATGTATTTTTGTTCGACCTTTCTCTCTGTACCTCTTTAGCTCTTCATGTCAGTGCCTGTGGGAATAGGCCAAGTTTACGGCTGTGACAACCCTGTGACGGGAGGAATCTTCATCGTCTCGCTCTTCATCTCTTCCCCCATCACCTGTGCTCATGCTGTCCTGGGATCTGCAGTGGGCATGGTGTCAGGTAAGAGGACCAGACGATAACCTCGGTGATTCTGTCTCACCTCAGTAAACGGCACTTCTTATTTCTGCGACCTTAAGTGCTCATAAGATGAATTCAATCATCAAAATGCTCTAGCTGCACAATGACCTAAAAAGTAAAGGTGCAAAATTACCGTTGTTTTTTGTTAACATAATCCAAACATAAACGATTCTCTGACAGCATGAGTGCGTTCTTTTCGGCAGGTCTGGCTCTGGCAGCTCCTTTTGGAGACATTTACTTTGGCCTTTGGGGATACAACTGTGTGTTAGCCTGCATCGCTATTGGAGGAATGTTTTACGCTCTCACCTGGCAGGTGCACCTGCTCGCCATCACGTGTGGTGAGTAGACACCTCGACGACAAAAACACAATCTTAAAATGCATCTAATCCGAACAAGATGACGATATGACATGTAATCACATGCCACACTGGCAGAGAACCACTAATCTATGATCCCACTCACCACGGGATGCACACGACGATGTCATCTCACGGTATCTGTCTTCTTCTACACCGCAGCTTTTTTCTGTGCATACCTCGGCTCAGCTATTGCCAATATCATGTCCAGGGTGAGTACACATTTTTCTCTCACTGCATTTGAATATATTGGCTCATGATATACTTAAATATCTAACTGCAACACAATGTATTTTTCTTCCACAGTTTGGTCTGCCAGCGTGCACCTGGCCTTTCTGTCTCTCTGCCCTGACGTTCCTCCTCCTGACCACGGGGACCAAGAAGATCTTCAAACTGCCACTGGCCAAAGTCAACTATCCCGAGAAAAACCTGGGCTTCTTCTGGAAGATGAAGAAGGAGGAGAAAATTGAGAAAGCTGAGGCCGAGAAGAAAGAGCGGGAGAAGCAGCAGAAAGCCATTGATGAAGAACTGATACTAAATGAGAAAGAGCAATTGCGGCTTGAGCTTGAAAGAGCGGAGGAAGGGGGCACACAAGAAGAACAAAAGGCCACTGAAGGAGAAGAAATCAGACACAATGATGTCATCGAGATCCCTGTTGATGATTGTGTGTAAAAATATATTCTGCTTTTTATTTTATTTTGTTTTGTAAAACTATATTAAATGTATATTTTTTTAAATAATTTGTTTTTGCACTTATGAAATGGTTACGAACAACCTGTGACATATGTCATCTGTTGTTGAGAAGCAAACAGATCTGTCTGAGAAACAAACAGATATATAAGTATTAGGGGCCAGTTGTTTAAAGGACAGTGGGAATTAAACTTCTATATATCACTGTAAAGTCATGAATAAAAAAATAGACCTTAATTATATAAGTATATTAATATACTTGTGAGTGGAGATCAGGATAAATAGCTTTTTTGATCAAGTCACAATAAAAATGAAATATTGTACATTAATTTAAAAAAATAAATATTTTGTTATATATTGTGTATACTTTGGTTTAATCTACTTTGCGAAACACACTGACATGCAGCCCCTATACTTTCTACATGTTACTGTAAAATGGCTTTCATGTTATCCGTCAGGACTCCAGGCGCATTGTGACCTTCAGGTGCTTAAGGAGGTATGTGGATGCTGGTTTGTATGGTTGTGCAAATTGATTGTCTGATGTTATCTAAGGCATTCCAAGAGTTAAGTACAGAGGCAGAGGTGCAGCTGACCATAAACCTGTCAAACTTTGACTTTTTGAGCCGTGGTTACATACATGCAACAAGATGCCTCCCTTCTCCGCGGATGACTACCACAAACTTCTTCAGAAGATTGTAGTGCTGGAAACAAAAATTCACCGGCTCGAAGTGAATGTGGAGGTAAATGGACTTTGTGGGAATGAGACTGACTCAAAACAGTGAAGAGAAATAGGCTAATAAAAAGCTAATCACCAACCAAACTACTAAGAAGCAAGAGGGTTGTGTACAGAGCAATAAATTGACCAGCAGTCCTCCCTGGAACTCTCTTGGTGCTAAGGCAAAGCATAAATCATGTCCCTGGGAAATGGGAGGAAAACTTACAGGCAGGACCCAGCACCGTGAGATATGTGGTGTGACCGGCTGGCCTGCTTTAGCATCCAAGCATAGAACATCATTAATCCCTGTACAAAGCAAGATCCAACCGTGGACAACTGTGACAGGAGAGACGACTCACAAACCTCCTCAACGAACAAGTTTGCAGCTGGAGAACAGATTTGCTCCATTGCTGCAGGACCCTCGACACCGATCTGATGCGTCTGATAATCTCAAATCTTCACAAAGCAGGGTAAGAACCAAAAGTGACGCTGAAGATAAAAGGCCACAGGGAAAGCTAACAAATGGGCCTCAAACTTGTGTGTGATGTGGGTGATGCTGCTATTAAAGATGCGAAAAGCATGTGGAGTAAAGACACCAAAGTACTCTGTTGTCCCAAAGACATGGTCTCTGATCTGGAAGAAAGGATCTTGGATATTGTGAATGCACACCCAAATGTGAAAAAATGTGGTTCTGCACATTGGGTCAAATGATGTTGTGAAACAACAGTCTGAAGTGCTGAAAGTACTTCACTGGTCTGTTAAACACGGTCAGCTCTATGGATGCTCAGGTGTTTATCAGGGGTCCCCTGCCGCCAGTCAGGGGACCCCCCCTGACACCCCCCTCCACACCGTACACCAACACTGAGGCCTGTGAGGATCCACCTACTTCACCCCCCCCCCAAACATCATCCACTTCACCCTCCCCGCTTTTCACCCTTTCTCCCTACTTCCAGGTTCTACTCTTGAAATACCCCACTGCCTCCTCTTTCACCATTGGATTTAAGTCCTCATCCAGTTCTGGCAAAATCTTCAGAGCTTGATGATAACTTCAATGTTAAAATTACAAATGTTATTGATACCATTGCACCCACTAAGGTGAAAGTGATCTCTGGTAAAAAAAAAAAAAAAAAAAAAAAAAGATCTCCATGGAGAAATGCCACGTTGGTACGAAAAGAAAAAAGAGCGTGTCGAGAAGTTGAACGCAGGTGGCGAAAAACAAATCTCCAGGTCCACTATGAATTCTTTAGAGAAAGACTACGCATCTACAACTTGGAATGGAGAAATGCAAGGCAATCCTTCTTCTCTGACATGGTTGTCAAAAACAAAAACAATGCACGTGCCTTTTTCACCACTGTCGACAGGCTCACAAACCCTCCTGTGTCAGTAGCCCCTGAACTTCTTTCCACCAGAGCCTGCAATGAATTTGCCTCCTTCTTCATTGACAAAATTCTGAAAATCAGGCAAGCAGTCAGTGCCTCCACATCAGGTACAGGACATGTGTTGTCCGGTTGTCCACTTAAAATCAATTTAATTACCATGACACAATTTTGTCCAATCAACCATAAAAACTTGGAGGAGATTATACAACATCTAAAATCCTCCTCTTGTTGCCTTGATATTCTGCCAACAGGCTTTTTCAAAAATGTCTCAAACTGCATGGCCTCACATCTTCTACAGATTGTGAACACATCTCTTCTCTCAGGAGTCTTCCCACAGGCCCTGAAAACTGCAGTTATCAAGAACAATTTGGACACTTCACTAATGAACAACTATAGGCCGATATCAAACCTCCCATTTCCGAGCAAAATCATTGAAAAAGCTGTTTTTAAGCAGCTGAACGACTTCATGGCAATGAACTACTGTTTTGATGTCTTCCAGTCTGGATTTCGACCACACCACAGCACTGAGACAGCTTTTGTTAAGGTCTTCAATGACATCCACTTAAACACAGACAGTGGCAAAATTTCACTCTTAGTTTTACTGGATCTCAGTGCTGCATTCGACACAGTCTATCACAACATATTACCAGACCGACTGGAAAACTGGGTGGGACTCTCTGGCACAGTATTAAACTGGTTTGAATTGTATTTGAAAGACAGGGACAACTTTGTGTCTATTGGTAATAACACATCTGAACGGACAAAATTTACATGTGGAGTTCCCCAAGGCTCAATTCTGGGGCCTCTTCTGTTCAACATCTACATGCTCCCAACTGGCCCAGATCATGGAAAACAACAAAATATGTTACCATCATTATGCAGACGACACACAAATTACATTTTTAAAACATTTTTAAAACATTTTAACAATATCACCTGGGGACTATGGTCCAATACAAACACTGAGTAAATGCATTGAGGAAACGACTGGATGCATCAGCATTTTCTTCAAATAAACAATACAAAACTGAAATAATTGTTTTTGGAGCCAAGGAAGAACCATCTAAAGTTAGCACCGAGCTTCAAACGGCAATGTTAAAAACAAGAAACCAAGCCAGAAATCTGGGTGTAGTCATGGTTTACAAAGCACTGAATGGTTTAGGGCCAAATAACATTTCTGATCTTCTGCTTTGCTATGAACCATAGGACCTCTGAGGTCGTCTGGGACAGGTCTGCTCTCTGTCCCCAGAGTCAGAACTAAACATGGAGAGGCCGCGCTCAGTTTCTATGCTCCACAGATCTGGAACAAACTCCCAGAAAACTGCAGGACAGCTGCAACTCTGAGTTCTTTTAAATCAAGTCTGAAGACTTTTTTGTTTGCCGATGCCTTTCATTAATTTCATTTCTTGTACCGCACTGTAACTTTTATCACCTGTCTTTTTCTCTTTTTAAATGTTTTCATTTTCTCTTTTAAATTTTTAATTATTATTATATTTTAATGTGATTTTATCTGTTTCCTTCCAATTTCTTTTAATGTTTTATGTTAAGCACTTTGAATTGCCTTGTTGTTGAAATGTGCTATACAAATAAACTTGCCTTGCCTTGCCTTACATGCACGGGTGAACAACTAGAGCACCTACTGTTTACTACTCCACAACTGTCACAGGTGCAAACAGAACTAGCTGGTGGATTGCATCAACCAACTGTCTTTCTGTGAACTGACACAAACCTGCCCTGACGATGATCATGTTCTGTAAAAAAAACAAAAAAAAAACATCACCTCTTTTCATTTAATGTTTTAACTCTACTTTAAGAATAATACGTTTTAGTGGGATTTATAATATCCTTTCATATTATCATAAAATAAACTCTAAAGCACATAGTTCCAAAGTTCCTGAAAATATAACAGCTTGGAGACACAAGGTTTCGTAACCGTGAGCCTTCTAGAAGCCAACAGGGCCTTCTTCCTCAATCCAAGCATGTAGCTCAGATCAGATAACGGTACCCATATCAGCCAGATGCTTTCCTGCTGTTTGTTTAAAGAACTCAAACGTTGGAGGGACGGAACGTGCGTGCATAGTTTGGCACATGTTTGACCTCATGCAGCCTTACACCAAAATGATTTTAAAACTGGACGGAGCTCATCCTCTGGGGGCTCGGAGCTGTGGCAGTCACGTGTGCAGCCAGGCCCGAAGTAACTACTGTGTTGTTCAAATGAAATTTATGATGTATTGATAACTTCTGTACCTCTATCAGGTCAATTAAAGTTTGTCAGTATAATTGCAAAGCATGTAATGAACAGTCAATCCTACACTTGAGACAAAGGAAGGTCAACACATATTCCCTGAGAGTTACCAGGGACGTTCCCATTTTCTTCCTTGACGCTAAACATTTTGGCAAGATAACTCATGACTGTGCAACACAAAGTTCAGCCTGAACTTTGTGTTGGTCTTGTCCAGGACGAACTGTGGGTGTTATAATATTCAGAGGAGAGGTGGGTAGAAAGAGATGCTCATGACGGGAGTTCCCCCAGCAGCCTAGGCCTATAGCAGCACAACTAAGACATGTTTCAGCAAACACCTGAGCAACTCTAACTATAAGCTTTATCAAAGAGGAAGGTTTGAAGTCTAACTTTAAGTGTAGAGATGTCGTCTGAGCTGGCTCCAGAGGAGAGGAGCCTGGTGGCTGAAGGCTCTGCCTCCCATTCTACTCTTACAGACTCTGGGAACCACAAGTAGTACTGAGTTTGCAGAGCGAAGTGATCTATTGGGACAATATGAAACTACGAGCTCGGTAAGAAGGGATGGAGCCTGATCACTAAGGGCTTTGTAGGTGAGGGGCAGGATATTGAATTCTATTCTGAATTTTGTAGGGAGCCAATGCAGAGATGCCAACACATGGAGAGATATGATTTCTTTTTCTAATTCCTGTCCGAACTGGTGCTGCAGCATTTTGAATTAACCAGAGGCTTTCCATTGACTTATTGGGTCAAGAAAGTTGAGAGTTGAAATGTAGTGTGCTGTGGGATGTGTTTTATCTGAAAATCACTGTAGCGTGCAGGTTATCAGAAATCTCATGAGACGCCTTGTTAGACTGACTGCGGAAGCCACTTTTATACTGTACAAACGGTTTAAACTGATTGAAACTTTGCCAACTTAAATTTGGGTCATATGTAATGACCTTAATAGCAACTTTAAAATGGCAAATTCAATTTTTTTTACCAGTCACATCAGAAACCCTATAAATCCAGTGTACAACACAACATCATCACTGAGCAGAATTAAAGTAAAAACCCAGAGTTTTAACTGTGTCACCGCAGGCGTTAAAGTTACCAGTTATTTACTCACCAGTCTAACAGAAATATCAAAGTTAAGCAGTAAACTTCAATCTTTTACTCACCCCTTTCTTTTTTTGTACTGAAATTTGCATGATGAAACCAGCTGGCCGGTTTCGTCCCTTTCATGTGGGCGACCAGTCTGTCCTCAAGAAGCAGTGCGGCTCATAGGGTATATCATAACGGCTTGTCTTGTAAACGCCATGATGGCTGATGATTCCATAGGAAGCGTACAAATTGCACCTTTAAACCACATTTAAGCATCTCCAGCTCTCCTCAATACAGAGTCACGTCACATCTACACTATCACATGTTGTCAGGGGCGTGTTACTGGATCTGGGAGCTCCAGGTAGAAGGGACCTGCACAGTCACACTCGCTTGGCGCATAAAAACAATCACAGGTTCAAAATCTGTACATTCACATGCACACACTAAAAACTGAGAAACTGGAGCAGCAATGTTCACACTGCTGGTCTGTGGCAGCAGGGGTGAAGAGGGGGGGGGGGCAGAGATAGAGAGTAGAAAGCAGAGTTATAGGGCAAACTGTTGTTTACCACAATATGATTTATCAATGATTGAATCAGTTGTGCTCCACTAACACCAAACAAACGGTTCATGAAACCAGCACAAATAGCTCATGTTTTCATGCGGCGATCAACAGATTCCAGCGGGCCTTTCAATCTCTTTCATTTCTCATGCTGCTCAACGGAGCCTCACATTTCCTCGTTCAGAGACCGATACGCAGTTCTTTGCGTATCGGTTTCAATCTCAACGAATCCCAAATGGATAGTCCAGTTCCATCTGATGGACTGGACTGTGACTGCGAGCGGCTCTGCCGATAATGTCAGCCTGACCTCTCTTGGCAGCGTTGCATATTTCAAATGGTTCTTGTGCTTCTATGAATTGTTGAATCTGACAGATGACAGATTGATGTGACGCAGGACACACTGGCCAATGTGGATCCTCACAGCTGATACCAGGTAGCATTTTAAATGTTTACAGCATATACGGCCACGTGACCTGATAATCACCTCAATCAGCGTCTCAGTGTCCAGACCTTTTGTTACGCAAAGTCTGAAGCCATGTGATGTGGCGTGATACAGTGATGCTATCTGCCTTTGAACCATTTCTGCTCTTTTGGCTCCTGTCCTCGCAGTATAAATTTATACTTTGAGGTATCTCCTTAAAACCTCCTACATAGCTGCTGATTATGTTCTGCACGTGTACAGTAGAATGTTAAGTGAGAGATTTTGCCTCCTGATGACCGCATTCTCTGACAAGTAGACTCAAATCTGCAGCTGCACATCAGCTCTGCAGTGATGTACAATTGCTAGGAATAGAGATTAAGTACTTAGAATATTTCATCTCTGTGAGACTTGCCAGTCTTTAAATGGGCATTGTAATGAATTGGCATATTGTTGGTTTTAGTACATGATATTCATCTGACAGCCACAGTTGTTAATTTGCACAATTCTTACATTTAAAACATCTGCTGAGCTCAGAAATCATGATGCCTCATTAAAGTTAAACCTGCCATCAGAGTATTTTTGATCAGCGGACAAGTTATGCATCAAAATGCTAACAGGTGATGAATATTATTGGTGGATGTGTACTGTATGAGCTTGTGCGTATTTATCAAATTCCATATTTATTCCAAGTTTAATTTCATTGTATGCATTGGGAGCATTTCTGGCTTGGGATAACATGAAAAGTTGCCTTCTAGATAAATTCTGCCTTATTTTCTGTTTGTTTTTTAAATTTAAATTTTAAACATTGTCCCTGTCAAATAAACTTACAAAGTAAGTGTCCCTCTCTGAAAGGGAATGCTTAACGTGTGAACAATTAATAATGTAAACATAAATCACTGATTTGACACTTAAAACACTTTTACTTACATCAAATTTTGAATGCATGACTTACTTTTTAAAGAAGTATTATTGCATTGCAGCATTGAACATTTTACTTAAGTAAAAAAGAAACTGGAGCCCCTTTTCCATCTGTGAGAGCAGGAGCCACCAGCACTCCTGGTCAGGCCTGGACTAGAAAGAGGACTCAGATGCAGAAGACAGTTCAGGCAGGCTTTTATTCAATCATCTCAAAACCTCAGACAGAGCGACTAAAATAACAGAGAACCTCAAGACTAATCTAACGGACTAAACATAAATCACTCACAAGGAGGCAAAGAGAACAAACCACAATACGAGGACCGACAACACTCGGGCCCAGGACAGAGGGAGACGCAGACTGTGAAACACCCTGATCAAGCATGTTCAGTGTCTTGGTTGATATTTGCTGATTAATTAAAAAAATGTACAGCTGATGCAAAATCAAAAATGTTGGCCTGATTTGGGATCCAGAAGAAAGGTCGAGGGATCCTCAACGTTAATCGAGGTGATCATCGATAGGATGGAGCTCCTCCACCTGCAGCCGTACGTCTGCCTCTGGCAAGGTGTTTACCTCCAGTGGAACGGAGAGTTCCAGGTTTAAAAGGACTAAACCAACATGAAGACCATAAACTGCATATAAAGATACATCACACAAACGTGAAGCCAGACAATCAGAATCGCCCCCTTGTGGTTGGATGCAGTATAGATCATAAACGCTGCCTCCTCCACATTAGCAGGTGGGACATTTCTCACAAAGAGGGTTTCTGTCATTCTAGGTAGCTGACATCACACTGATCTGTTAAAGTGTTCAATTTTCTGAAAGGTTTTGCTTTAATTTGTTTTTTGACACTATGACAAAATGGGTGAAATGTTATGATTGACAGCTCAGACTGACCTACAGTAGGTTGAGAGTGTAGATACCGCCGCTCCACTCCATCATCACCACTATGCAGACTTTGGCTCCAAATGACATCACCAGCGCAAGACGGCAGCGCCAGTATCCGGGATATTGTAGAGACACTTAAAACCCAAATAACGCACCCAAGGGTCCAAAAAGTTAACATAATACAAGGGTTAATGTTGTTGCAGATTGTATTTATGTGTGTTTAATCTGAGAAATAAGATAATAAGCAAAACTATATGTGATAAATATCAAAGAAGCTCATGAGCATCTCATCATCACTCACTGAGTGAAATCTTTACCTGGGTTACAACATAATGTAAACCCTGAGAAATTGAAATGAATGGTCAACACTAAAACCAAAAGTAACAGACTCTGTTGAAACATTGGATAATACTGTTGCTGCTACATGCAAACAAATTGTTCATGTGGCATCTGTGTCTGGTCTCTCATACAACTACTTCATCAGATATAATGAGTTCTGATTACTTCTTTCATTTCGATATATATAAAAGCCCTCGGTTGTTTTTATACCTAATGCACTTTGGGTTGATTGGCCGAGGAAGGAAGAATGAGGTTGAAAATACTGCTTGTATGATGTCTTCCAGCTGTGTGGCACTCGGCCAAAACAAGTCTTCAAGGCACAAAACAGACTTCCAAAACCACACGCTAAATACTCACACACACAGAGGGAACAGTGGGCTGGATTAAAATCTACAAAAACCTGCAGTTGTGTAACACGAATTGTCTTCAATGGCTGGACTATAGAGGCTTTATTTTTGTTTGAAGGACTTGAAATAATGTGGTTGATTCAAGTAAAATATCATATCTATAGCCCAGGCATTTTATAAGTGATTCTACATCCCTATAGTATCTCAGACATCCAACAGCATGAATGAGAGCAAATATGCAGGTTTCCGTAGAGCTAGACAGACATCTAGTGGTACAATGGGAAACGTCATGAAACAGGCTTTAACTCTATGTGTAAACTCAGGCTACATTGTGTTCCGACAGCATCCTCTCTGTATTGTGATTTCGGCGTTTATTCAGATATTGATTAACGGAGATTCTGTATCAAAAGTCCTCAAAATGTTTGGTTTATGTTTTACATTGTCACTACTTGTTTTGGTCTTTCTTTGATTCTTTTTGATGGTACAATATTGTGTTCTTGTAGACACTTCCTGCATTTGGCACATTTATTTCATCAGGCAAATCAGCATTAATTTTGTTAGCAGTAGCATTTGCTTTTCCACTTTCAAATGAATGAACGAACATACTTTAGTAAACTCCCAGAGGCAGTTTTAAATCCTTCCTCAGATCTGTCCCTGACTAAAAACCAAATCGCCCATCTCAAAATTAGCGTCACTTAAACGACTTTGCGACAAATTTTGTGTCTTGTGTACCGGTTACAGAAAACAAACAAAGTTTATTTTGCATTTAAAGGCAAACAACGTGGGAAGATATAGTAGGTAAAGAGCCATGAAAAGAGAATCCAACATTTTCAGAAAACAACTTTATTTATATTTTGTTCACATGAAGAGCAACACATTTTAAATGCATCTGCAGCATTTACTTCCCAGTGCAAGAGCAAAGACAATCTGACTGGCTTTACTGTACACACGAAAGCCTTAATCTAATACAATTCTCTCATCACTGAGTCAACAACTTTGACTGAACCTCGTACCTGATCAGTAACAATGACATCCTAAACTCCAGTCTCTGAAAAGTTGTAACAGCTGACTTCACATGGAGCAGTCCTTTTCGAACAACAATGTGGTGGGAAATCAGTGTTTCATCCTGTTAATAAAGCTGAACTGATTCTTATATAGTGTTGGCTGTGCGTTTAATGGCATATTCTTAACTTCCAGTTCAACACAGTATAAGTCTGTGAAACTATGATGGACCATCAGATCAAACCATAAGAAGATCATAGGAGTTGCATCTGATTTACGCAATAGTACTTTAGCGATTCTCTGTACTGTGATTCATCCTGCTACCATCACCCCACTGCTAACCTGGGGAGGGTGATTAAAGATTATTTTATTCTTTTAATTAACTTGAAAACTCCTGCCACATAAGTAACACAGAGGCTTTAAAAACAATATGACGGAGATAACCAGGTGGTGAAAATAAAGCATCCTGACTGACATGACAGTGACGGAGTGAATAACTACCAACTTAAATAAAGCTCAGAAGGAAGTGGACAACTGTATTTAAATAAGATCTTGGAGCAAAATGTTGGGCAAACACTAAAATAAAATCTCTCAATAAATAGCTAGGCTACTCTTCATTCTCAAGAGCAACAAGACAGGTTAACATTGGAGTAACTTGAGACCTCAACTATTTGTATTTGGCAGATGAGCTGAACAAATTAAATAATGCCCGACATAGATGTTCCTCTATAAAACTTTGTATCTTCAATAGGCACATTAGCTCTTAAAACACAATCATTCATCAGCTAGGGACCTCCTCGCGGTGGTCTAAACCAGCAAATGCGGTAAAAAGCTTCTGACCCAAACTCTTGGTCAATTCTATGTATACTTTTCTCCTTTACACTATGTACACACAGAGCAGAAAGCTAATCTTAAAATGCTAAAAGTCAGAATGTTTAAAACAGAACATCCAAAATCACAGTAAGGAGAAAAGGGGTTGAGCATATTTACATTATAATTACAGGCTCACGAACACACAGAGGTGAGATGAGTCGAAACAGTGACTGCGCTGCACGCAAAAAAAAGCAGTTGAAATACAAGATCGGCGGAAAAATGGTCTAGTGAGTGATAGACAGAAGAAATAAAGAAAGAAAGAAAGATTTGGCTCCAGTGTGCACTGCCTGCTCCCACATAAGACACATTGGTTGTTGATTCAGACCTGCACTGTTGTGCATTACACCATCTGCTCTACACAGTGGGAAGGTTCTGTCAATACATTCAAGTGACGCTGAAACAAGTTTGGTACTTTAAACTATCAATCCAGCAACCAATCTTCTGGCCAAACCATGACTAACATAGTAAATGCATCTGGTTGCATGAATAATCCGGAGTGCAGATCGACAGCTACAGACACAAGATGAGTTTCATTCTAAGAATCCAAAACGTGAATCCCTGACTGCTGCATCTACATACGTCCAACAGTTAAGAGGAAAGTCCAGGACTGACTGACAACACATACAGAAACTGTAACAGTGACATTCTTCATTCTTGCTATTTTTGGAGTGGCCATCGTACAGCTCATAGATGATGATTGTCTGCTCGGGCATGAGGATTATATGGGAGCTGCAAGAGGAAGGGTTTGGTTGACAGCATGAGTGTGAGGAGTGTGTGTTTGCATTCGACAACTCCCTGTCAAACACAAAATCAGAGCCACCCTGAGCTAGCAAACACAACATACAGGACCAATGTCAGAAAACCAAACTCCTTGTCCGGCCAGGTAGAGGACAACCTCTGGCTTTGTTTAGTACTCTGGCCTGGATAAGGGGAGTTAGGAGACAGTACTTCTGTAGTGCAAACACTGCTGTTGTCTTGACGACATGCTCCAGTCGTCTGACAGCGAGGTCGAGACTGGATGGCGAGCCTTACTGTATCAGAGCCACTTTTGGAGTGTAGACAGGTTCTGGTCCATCCAACTCCGATTTAGCCTGATGGTTTCCAAAGCCTCTTGTACGCTCCTCATCTGAGAGCCGCGCTCGTTCAGACTGGAGAAGAAACCCTGTACCTGCACCACACACAGGGACACATTGAGATGTTTGCAGGATCAGACAAGACATACAGCAAAACAATAAAAGCATTCGGTGAATAGTTAATGTCTCCTTACAAACACAAGTACACAGAGCCTCAAATCCAATATCAATGCATCCTACGAGCAGAGAGGAAAAACATCGCAAACATACTTGATCAAGGTGTGCCTGTGTGGAAAACTGGGAGGTGGCAGATTTGATGATTGACTGGATGGCAAAAGAGCCCAAAGGGAACCTACAGCCAAAAACCACAACATTGCCGATTTCAGATCATCTTCAAATTTTTCTGTTTCTATACAATCCTAAAATGAATTCTCAGTGATAACACTTTTGAAGCTGGACAGGGCCCACTTACTTTTCTATGAGTCTGTCCCAGTTCTCTTGTACAAAATCCCAGGCAAACAAGTAGCCAGCGAAGCCGCTACACACGGTGCTTATGACCAATGGCAACTCCTGCGTCTGGATGATTTCCCCGTTTAGACCTGCTTTCAAAATCCTAGACAGAAAGAAAAGAGTTCAAATGCTCTTCAGTGCATGAACCAACCCAACTACACTCACTGCGTTGTCATCACTTCCACATGGGATAAACTTGTTCCTTGTCCTTACTTTGTTGATTTACTAAATGTCATTCTGACACACTCACTGAAAGTCACTCTGGGTGAGAATGTAATAAAGTTTATGTTGACAGTATAATAAATCAAATTGTCCCAATTGCCTTGCTAATATATCAGTCGATATTAGCTCATTGCAGACACTGTACATCTGTACCAGTGTATATAGTGGTGAAAAAAATGCAGTACAGAAATGCTGAGGTCATTTATAGACTGTGTCCAATAAATACAGTAGTGTGTCCACCAGAGCAGTGACAAGTTTAATTTTCTATTACAAAATGTTCCATTCAGTTTGTATCGTGGACAAAAACACAAAACAAAAATAATGAAAAGAATTGATGGGTTCAAGCATCGAGATCCGCTCCAAAAATCCAGTACAAGTTGGGTGATGGACAATACAGTAATGTGACGATGAGGGTGACACTTGAGTATATGACACCTTAATATGTGCGTGTCAAACTTTGGTCAAGGTCAAAATCCCCAGGTATGGTGTCGTAAAGTGTGATAATTTAGAAATTTAACCCATTATGAAAAAGTGGGATTCTAGGATATCGCTTTTAGTGTAGATGCACAACATTGTGAGTGAGCATCCTGCTTCATCCACTGTATGTAAAAAGTGTTGCAGGAGAGAACTTATGAACATTCAACACAGTGCTGCCACGCTGGGTCCAACGGAAACTGACTTGTTAAGACTACTGTACATTTGCTAAACAAGTAATCAGTGGGGAAGAAATTATGTTGCTAGTGCAACTTGATCCTGGCCAGATATAAACACACACACTTACCACGCTAGCTGCCGTGTGTTCTGAGTGGATGCTAGGCCCTGTAGCATTTTTCGCTTCTGGGCATCATAGGTGGCGTCTCCATACATCTCGAGCAAAGTTTCCCAGTCTTCATCTGACTGAGCAGCCACAGAGAACACTGCTCGCTGCAGATCGCCTGGTATCCTACAGAAATATATAAAGAGCGAATTCAAATACAAACACATTTTACAGCTGCTCCTAATTTCAGTTTTCCTCCTACGACTCAACTAAAACTGTGTCCCACCAGGCCGCTCACCCTGTTGCTGCTATGGCTCTGACCAGGAAAGGCTAAATATAATTTTACCGTATAGTCCCGTTGGATTCAACATGCTGTTTGAACAGGTCTTTGGCGTGTTGAGTGCAGTTTTTTTCATTCAGACCACAGGCCATCTCAAGAAGGGATGAGCGCAGCTCCTGTTTAGACACACTCTCCTCCTCTCCCCATGTTTGTTTGTCCATCAGAGAACCAAAATGATGCAGGATATAATTCTGTAATATGAAGGGAAAAAAAAAGGATTAATATTAACATTAGTACACAAACACTAAACTCAGTTAATGGGCTCTACTGTCATATTAGCACATGGTGTGAAATGCACTGGACCACAAGTGAACTGGTGTTTTTCTGCGGAGGTCATTTCCTCAATTGCACCAGTTCGGCATCTTAGCAACTCGCCATGCGCCGCGGTGGGAGGCGACGCTTAGAAGAGGTTGTGGGGACACAAATCCAGCAGCACACTACAAACTCTGTGCCAAAAGTGAGAGTGTTTTGCTCCACCTGCTGCTCACTCAGGTAACATAGTAATTTGCTCACTTCATTCAGTGAAATCACACACATACAAATCTCCCTGAAATCACATAACCACTTTTACTCATCTTCCCACATTAGTGATTGTTGTCACGCCACAATTACAAACTACAGATCCAACCAGCACCAGACTGTTATAATATCCAGAGAAACCTCAACTCATCAACAAACTGATCAACATAACTCCTCATCTGAACCCTACGGACAAATGTTAACATTAAACATAAGGCACTTCATAGACCATGCATTCATTTTCTAAAACCTATTCTAATTATAACTTGCGTGTGTGTGTGTGTGTGTGTAGTACCTTCATGCGGGCCACAAGACCATGCTCCTGTCTTTTGTCAAGCAGCCTGTAGATACTATTGAGCTGTAACAAGGCCTCCATCACAGGAGAAGTCTCTGTTTCATTGGAAATGTAGTTCAACAGGCTGAGGACTTGATGGAAGGACACACGTCCCAGTCTGATGACAACAGAGGAAAGTAAGTGAGGGGAGAGCAAAGTGAAGTGCAAGAGGAGGAAACTACTGCTCCACTTGGTTTCCTAAAAAGGAATCACGAGCACTGGGAGAGAAAAAAAAGATTCAAATTGACAATTTCTAAATTATCTCCCATACCTGGAGAGAGCAAAGATGTTGTGTATAAGAGAGGCACGGTCTTCAGGTGGAAGAACGCTGACGTTGTTGGACAAAGCCTCTTTAAGAGCAGCCCAACCTTCATCTCCATAGTGGACAATGTAGAAGCCTGTGTTTCTGTAGTTCAACTTCAGCCACTTCACACTTTCTGGCAGCTTAAAAGTACCTGAAATCACAAACAGAGACATAAATACACACACAAATTCAACATTTGACATCACACCCGAAATTGTGAGACTGAATTTAGAAGATGAACACGTTGTGTCTTACTTGATTTGGTCTTCAGAGTAAAAACCTGTCTGCACTCAGGAGCCAAACTACAGCTGTTGTTTACATACGTCACTGGAATATTCCACAGGCTGAAGAGAGTATAGCACAACATAGTTAGGGATGTTGTGTTTCTACAATCTGTGCGTGCGTGCGTGCGTGTCTGTGTGTGTGTGTGTGTGTGTGTGTGTGTGTGTGTGTGTGTGTGTGTGTGTGTGTGTGTGTGTGATAACGTAATCACCTGGACGTTTGCGTGGCATTGTCAGTTGTGAGGAGGAAGTGCTCTTGTGTGAGGGTCACTTGATCTCCCTTGCGGCTTACAGTGACCAATGGGAAGCCTTTCTGTGACGTCCATGAGCTCATCATCTCGGACACGTTCTGGTGCTGCGTCGACACCTCGACCTGAGGACGGGAGGAGAAATACAAAGTCTGTGTTCGTTGTCTTTTCTGGAGATATGAAGATTATTATTGAGGGATCAGTCTGAAACTTTCCAGTTATAGTCTGAAGATTTATGGGGAAAAAAATCCCACAATATGATAAATAAGCTAGGTTATCATTTTCTCCTGGTTCAAAGCAATGCTCTTGCACTTATCGAGCACCAATGGTAGTCTTGGTCTTAAAATGGGGAGTGGTCAGGCACGTTGTTGGAGCATTGCTATCTTGAGGTGGCAAGAAGCAATTTCACAACTGACCTCTTCTGAAGTCAGCTGTGTTATTTTAAGAGTGCAGCATCAAGATAGTAATAAGTGCCTACCCTTTGAAATCATTTGCCGGGGCCTGACCATTGACTACAGGTCCTGATTGTTAGAATAAAGTTCTGTCATGTCCGCAAAGGCCACTTTTCTTGTTTTGCCATTAAAGCAATACTAAGCAATCTTACTAACTGAAATTTTGTACTAGTGGCGTGGTATCAAACCTCCAGATGACCAGTGCGAGACTAAGCAGGTGCAAGTAAGAGATCAACAGAAACAGCAGGGGACATAAATGAGTCGGCACTTAAATTGCCATTAAACTGACAGTAATTATCCAGTCTACTCTCTGTATCTATTTTCCTCTGGCTTTCCTGTAACATTATAAACTAATAACACAAGTAATTTCATTACAATCAATGACACACACACACACACACACACACACCTGTGTAAGGCTGTTCCAGAGGTCGCCAGTAACTGTGTTAAATCCACTGAACTGTTTAAGGTATTGAATGATACCCTTCCTAAACTGTTGATCCCCCGGCAGGGAGGCGTTCAGCATCAGAAGAATAGATGCACCCTGAAGACAGAGAGAGGCACATAGCATCTGTGATCAGACCTAAAACAGAATGTGAGGCCCGGTAGAGAAAGTCGTCCGTTGGATATGAAAGACTGTTGAATGAATGAGGATTGTATCTAGTAACATATTATATAAAGTGCACCTTTTCATAGGAGATAGAGTCAAACATCTCCTCCACCTGTTCTGCCGCGTTAACCTCTGTCGACACAGCGTGGGAGGAGTTTAGTGCATCTTTTTCCAAGGCTCTGAACCGCACTGCCAGGAACAAATTACCCTGCAAATAAATGTGAGGCTTGATGCAAATGCACACAATGAAGCACACAACTTGTCATTTATGAGCCACACGCGAGAGCTTACAATGTCCAGTTGGGGCATCACTGTCTGCAGTGACATGTACTGCATGTAGGTTGCAAAACCTTCGTTGAGCCACAGGTCATTCCACCAGCTCATGGTTACCAAGTTTCCAAACCACTGCAACACATCAGCAGAGATAGATTATGACCTGGATAATCTTCACGGCCTCTGCTCCTTTTTGCAAACACAAAGGCAGACACAACTACCTGATGGGCGAGTTCATGCGCTATGACGGACGCAACTACTCGCTTCTCCAGAGGAGAGGACTGTTTGCCCACCAGCAGGCTGGTCTCTCGGAAAGTGATGAGTCCCCAGTTCTCCATGGCTCCGGCCAGGAAGTCTGGGATGGCTACCAGGTCTGGCAAAAGAGAAACGGAGCGTATAGGGTGAGTAAAGGGTGGAGAAACTTATCAATAGGGATAAATTACCATGTGTATACATTGTGTGAAATGTGCAAGCTGGTATGTGTGTGTGTGTACTCACCTAGTTTTTGGAGGGGGTAGTCTATTTCAAAGAAGTTATTGTAGAACTCCAGCAATTTGGAGGCTGTGTCCAGAGCATATTCAGTGTGATCCTGCTTCTCTGGCACAGAGTACACAGACACCTACAGCAACGCAGATATCACACAGCCAGACAGTGTATTAGCAATTTACACAACCTCACTGAATACTTCATGTAAAAATATATATTAGATCATGTACAGCCTGAACTGACAGGAATAAAACTGTTATATCTGTGTCAGACCTACTTGAGTATTTGAGACATTTTTGCTGATCGGGGTGAAATCAGCAACTATGAAGGCCACCAGGTAGGTGCTCATGTTGACACTGGTTTTCTCAAACTCATCTTGAATGAGGCCTCCGGGAACGGATGTGGATTTAGCCTGATAACACACCACATGAGGACAAAATGACTACCAGCTAATATTGCTATCATACGCCAAAGTATAATAAAGTAATCAAGTTAAAGTAAGTATTAAAGTATAATAAAGAACTTACAATTACAGTGGGCACGGAAATGACTCACAAGAAACAACATTATATAGAGTTGTTGTTCTACTGTAAATTGTGTCTATTTAGGAAATATAGAAATTGAAAAATGATATTATTTGAGAGCTGTTGACAATGTATCATCAGCCAAATGCTCGTAATACATTAAACTTACAAACACTAATTATCTGTCCTAAGGTAGTATAATAATAATGATAATAGTGTCCCAAAATTGGAACAAGAGCAGCCATCATTGTTTTTAATATTAATTTCAACTGTCACATATTACCAGCCCTTATATCAAATGTTTTGTAAATTCTTTAGTGGGAAAAATATTGTTAACCAGATAAACAAATAGAAGAAGCCATTTAGCAAGCAGGATGTTTCAACACACTGTTAATAACAGATCATAATGAATGTTACAATACCGTAGGCATGTTGGAAAGAGTCATGTAGTTTGGTTTTCTGTTGATTTTAATCAGAAAAGTCGCTTTGAAAGCTGGCTCATCGAAGCAGGGGAAGGCCTTCCTCGCTGATAGCGGTTCAAACTGGGTTGCGGCTAGGACCCTGGTGACAAGGGATGAGGATGATAATGCTGAAATAGCAATTTAAATAAATACTTAAAAAAATAAATAAAGCAGCTTCCAATTTAAGTTTTTTTTGACAACACTGCTTTTTTAGTTAGCCCTTTCTCTGTAGCACATTCCTTTGTTGCCAGTTAGTCAAATGTACCTTTTGTTTCCATTTTTATCAGTGTATGAGCTGTTGTAGAAACCATCATAGGTGTGTGAGAGGTTGGCAGAGTAATCCAGGGTCAAAACGCAGAACTGGCCTGCCTTCAGCTCCTTAGAGAATTTAATGGCTAGCTGCTTTTCGAGTTTGTACTCCAGTACAATCACATCACTGGCCTCCCCATCACCCAGCTGAAAGAGAGAAACTATTGGTTAACAACTAGCACGTAAGTCAGCTGGGCTTTGCACTTTGCAGAATGACGACTAATTCATCTGAAGTCTGTTATTACACAATATGATCTGCACAAAAACGCCTTCCAGTCTCACCTTGAAAGTAGCTTTGAGAATGTTGAGATTAGCACCATGCAGGACAATGCGCTTGGTGTTGTGAAGCACAGACATGTTGATAACGGCGCGCCCAGTGAAGGTCATCTCGTTCAGGTCAGGGTTCAGGGTGAGGTCATAGCTGAGAGGACGTATGCTTTGAGGCAGCCGGAACTGGGCCCATGGAAACAGTTCGCCATTTGTGGCAAAAGGATAGACCGTCTCTTGGGGAGTGGTCTTGTTTTGCTTATGGCAACCTGCCTGAAGGAGGATGGGCACAGTGATATTTGGTCAATCCATAGAAAAAGTGATTTGTGTTTTGTAAAAGCAACCTTAACAGAACTAGTGAATGCTTTGCTTACCCTGGTAAAGGTGCATCCAGGCAAGAAGTATAGGACCATGGTCATAGAGGCCACTATCAGCAGAAATAACACACACACAACCACGGTCCGGGCTGAGGGGCGTGAACATGACCTGACACCAGGAAGAGATTAACATCACTTGCTTTGACCACTTTTACAAAATGATGAAAGGCATCTTCTTTTGGCATCTATACTTAACATTGATTTCCTTGTTTACATTTGTGACAGGATTTTGAATGAAGCAGCAACGTGAAATGTTTCTTCGCAAATATAAGCACAGATTTTTCAGCAACGCCATCGCGGGTTGTTTTATGATTCTATGTAAAAGCTACGCTTGTGAAACCCATGGTACTGTATTTGATATTATCTGTTTATTACTCTCATCTTTAGTCAACAAAGCTTCACAAAAAGGTCTCCAGTATTCATTCCAAGTGCATGTCTTAGAAACTTAGTTAAAGTGGTTGGATACTAAATTCAACATTTACATAAAACCAGATTCAACAAATACTCATGACAGATGCTATTACATACAGGATTATTTATGCAGCAATACAAAAATTTGGTGCGGTACACCTGACAGAAAAAAGATTTTTATGCCAGCATACTACATAGCACTACACCCAAATTATGGCCTTTGTCAGTGCATTACCTGGGTGGAGCCAGCCTGGTGTATGGAGAAGCGTTGGATCTGTGAGAAGAGCTACGGTTCATGAAAGACATTCCCAGCAGACGGGCCGAGGACTCGCAGTCCTCCTCGTCCTCGTCCATCTCATTCTCACCGAGGCCTCGAACAAGCAGCCGAGAACTACGAGGCTCAAACACCACCTCATCTGGGTCAAGAGCAGGAAATGTCTGCGGCGTAAAGACAAAGAAGAAACCAGTTAAGCTGTGCAGTATGACGTTAATAACTCAGTTTAACTGACAGAAACTAACACCGGGGGATGAGTGCATTGTAAAGATAAGATCAAATTGAAATTGCTTCTGTGGGGGAGATAAGTCACTGCAGCTCCACAGAGAAGGATAAAGATCCTGTGAACATTGTGAAGATACAGCTTCTTCATCGTGCTATAATGAAGTTCCTTTTTGAAAGAAGGAATTCACACTTTGTTGATTATGGATAGTTGCAGCTGACACAGGGTGAAAAAAATGATCATAGACAATTAAAAGAGCACACTGTATGTGCTATTGCAAGCCATCCCCACATTAACTGATCCTTATTTATATTGCTAATAGCCAACCTATCTATGTTATCAGATTTACAGATGAAAGCACTGTGCACTGAGTGGAGCAAATGTGTATTCTGAGATATGCAGATTATTGAGCCAGACTAGTCCTTGAAGTGAAGATGTGCATAGCATGCGTGGCATAGGATGAAATGGGCATACCGGAAAAGCACTGGAGTCTTTGGCCAAATCCACGACATCGGGTTCTTCTTCAAACATGCTGTTCTCAATCATGTTCCTAGGCAGGTTGGCTCGCTCTACAACACATAGAGGAAGAGAAATCAGACAGAAGATTTTCCGAAAGAGGAAATGAGAGGTGTGAGAGAGAACGAGCAGACTTGCGGATTGTCAAATACACTGAAAACAAACACGGTATAGAAGCAGGCCATATGTGCTTGTATTTTTCAGAGTTTCAGAATTTTCCAAAGAGAACAGTGGCAGCAAACCACTATGCAACACAAAGGCTTGTTACTCACACTGAATGTGCAGGCAACATAAAGCCACATCTAACAGAGCAGGGAGTTTCTTCAGGTTCCTGTCAGTAAACCTTCTCCTTCAGTATTTCCTGCTTCCTCGACCTACATATCTGGGGAAACGGCTACTTTTAAGTGCAAGTAATACATCGTCTGTTGAGACCCCCAATAGACTAAACTGCATCTTCAGCATCGTAAGGAGAGATTCCTCTGAGAAAGTCCATGTGATTTCCTGGCTGCCACATATCTCGCCTTAGTAATTCTTGAAACAATCAGAGGTATGTTCAACTTCCTAATTCAATAACAGCGAAAGTAGTAAAAATGCGGCGCAGTGCATGTCTCCCATTCTGCCTCACGATCCATTCATGCTTTTACTGGGTAAAGACTTGTTCGGTCTCAGTTGGTGATGGATTTGAGTGGAAAGTGGAAAGAGGCAGGAAGTGAATGCACGTTGTTCACATACACAATGACACCAATTTACAAAAAGTGAGCTATAACTCCTTTCATTCAACACTTATATACTTTTCATTTGTGGTTCGAAACCCTGTGCCCCGGACCGTGTTGGATTATAAGAATTACTGCTCAAGAAGAGGTCTTTTTTTTTCTTTAAGCCAAAATACAAGGCATCATTTCCCCTCTAATGGAAATCAAGAAATGTGAGAAGTGAGAGGTGAATTTAGTTCCTGTATGTCCCGTTCAGTGTTGCTGATATGACTGTATGGGCTGTCACTGTGCCCCTTAGGTATGAATGTTTAAAAATAGGCAAGGAGCTAAGCAGTAGGTGATGCGTAATGTTCAGAGGAAGATATAATAAAAATAAGACCCACCCAAAAAACACACATCAACCTTTGATGATCGTGTCATGTCTTTCTCCAGCTGTGGGGTATTGTTATGCTGTTACGTCGATGGATGTTTCATATAACCAAGATGACATGGGAGAGACACTGGATGTGGCAGTTATTATGTGGACTGCAACGAGGTGAATGTGAATAACGCACAACTCCTGTATCTTCCTCAAGTTTGTATGTAAATACAGCAGTGAGGCCTGACATCTGCTGAGCGTGCTCTTCCTGGTTGTGTACCAGGCCAGAACAGACAACAGACACACGGTGATCCGTCGGCTGGATGGTCAAAAAAGGGGATCGTGAAACACGAGCTCGGTCCTCCGCAGACGAAACAAACACACAGGAAGTCAAGCTGCTGTGATTTGGACCAGAGAATGAATAACATCCACCGACAGACACACGTCGTCTTCCCCGAGGGCTGTTGGCGATGGCCTCTATCGCTCAGACGTCGGTTGCAAGCGAATAGAAATGTGTTGTTTCCTCTTTGCACATACAAGTCACCTCAATGAACTGCGAGATATAGCACTTCCGCTTTGTGTTCTGAGACGGTCGTGTGCAGAGCAGTGCTACCATGCCTCGGCAGCACTGTCAACAGCGCGATGATTAAACGCGCTTCTGAGAACCCCTCAGCTGGAAGAAAACAATGACACAGAAAAGCACAAAGGGGCTCGTGAGAAGACAACACCAGCCACGTGTCCTCCGGTAAACGTCCCCCTACTCCCACCGGGAAGCCTGCGGCCATTTGCCTTCCTTACCCGTGTTGTTGCTGTCGAACGGATCCATGGTCGGACACCTCACAGAGCTCCTCGCGGCCACAGCACACGGACCCGGTCACGTTCACGGCAGCTCGACTGACTGACGCGATGTTGGTCCACGACCCACCGCGGGCTACCAGACGCCCCCCGTCACCCGCAGCCCGTCCCCGCTGTGCTCACGTGAGCTACGTAGTAGCTAGCTTGGACCGAGTCAACTTCCAGCCGAAAGACATTCGTTCGGATAACGTTAGCTGGTCTCCATAACTTTACCGCCCCGGGCTGTTTGGCCTTCTTGAGCTTAGACCGCGAACACGGCGGGACACGTCTCAAACGTCGACGCTGCGATAGAAAACTGGGTAAACAAGTCTTAATCCGACACACACGGGAAACTGGCAACAGAGCTGGTGACACTCTCGTTCCTCCTTGACCAGTTGTTGACAACCTCCCGTCAAATTACGGTACTCGCACCCTATTGGACGATTCCACCCAGGGGCGGGGCTAAGGCGTCACATGCACGCACACTTTTTTTTCTTAATATTCTTGTGAGGGCTTCTGAACATACTGAGCCCACAACAAGCAAATATTTAACATGACGAATTACACACACACACACACACACACACACACACAGCATCGTTTCAGATTTCTTTTGACTTTCTTCATGAAATCACTTACCATTAGACATATGATCGGGAATAATTTTATGAATAAATATGGCCTCATTATGGAATTTTTTTTAGATGAGGAAATGTGTCATACGCTACAAAGATTTTTTTTTAAATACTGACACATAAGATGCTAAACAAATCTAAAAGTGAGGCATGTATGGCAATGTGCATATGAATGGGAATGTATTTTGTTTTGTTTATTTTATTTATTTTGTTATCTTCTGCAAATAATACGAGTGTCAATATGTAATACTGTATGTATATACAGAAGCTAATAATATTGAAAATACGAATTCATAATAATACATTTAATAAGATCCTGAGGGACCTAAGAACAACACATAAATCAAATATAATGTAAAAGGGGTAGGTGTATTAAGCAAATGCTTCAACCTACACCCCCTTCAGTCAGTATTGAGTATAAAAGAGCTAAGATGACACTTTCTTTTCTTTTACTATTTGTTATGTATGTGATGTTGTTTAATTACGTGATCGAAATAAACTAAACTGAACTAATTATTTGCAGCGATATCTTTGAAAATGTGCATTATTGACCATATCTTAGTTAACCTTGACCTTTTTTAGCACCAAAAGTTAATCATCTAGAGATATCATCCTATAAGTAATAATTCCATCAATTGTGGTGGAAATCCATTCTTGAACTTTTGAGTAATTTTTTTGACACACAAACACACAGATGGGCGAAAATACCCTGCTTCCTGTTGCGCAGGGTAATAACACAAGGACGTGTCAGTTAACACACAAAGAGGGAGCAATGAACCATTTTATTGTCTATATGGTGAACAATCCTTTCACAGAACACATGTGCCTTACTTTGGAATGGATCTCTTTCTCTCTCGCGCGCACACACACTGACACACACACGCACACAATGTATATGGCTACTCACATAAATTGCCTCTGCTCAGCTGCCAATTTTCCAAATTCTATGTTTTTTTTAACAAATTAGTCTTCTGAAAATGTACAAAAGGCTTTACAGCGATATCAAGAAGCACATTACAATTTCCAATTGAAAACACGCATACAAATTTAAAACACATTCAGATATCCTTTATGTGGTAAATGTCAACCACCACCTCGATTCCTGCTGTCTTTCACTTCTTTTGCTCATTCAACCAGATTCTCAGAGGCTCTAGGTTCCTTTGGCTCCAGCGAACATTCTTCTGCACGTTGTCTAGGGCAACCTGAGTAGCTCTCAGCTGAGATGCTTGTTCTTTGATGGACTCAAAGAAAGATTGTACCTGTGGGTCAAAAACACACACATTTACACATGTAAACAGGGATACAACTGAAAAGTGACTTTCAACATTTTTATAGATATGTCTTTCTATGACAGAATCAAAATATATAACTGAAAAACCATCATAATTAGACCTTTCATGTCTAAGAACAAATGGACAGGCAAAGGGAGGTTAGGTTTTCTCAGACACTTTTTAAACTATTTTAAAGTGTTATTTTCAATCTGCAGTATTTTGATATTATCACTAATTTCACTTTTCTTTGTATTATGTACAGGGAAAAGGATGGAAACCCACCAATCAACAATCAGTGTTTGGAAATACTGTCAAAAGAAGCAATATTTCTGATACTGATCAACATCTAAACTGCCAAGTGGAATAAAGATTAGTTGAATATGTAAGAAAAATTTACGTCAGTGAGCTCCTCTGAAGAAGAAAACTGGCCCGTGGTACCAGTGATGATGTGTCTCATACAAAATGAGCCCAACTGGAGCCTGCATGTCAGAAAAACACAGCAGTGAGGACAGTCACAAACAAATATATATCTTTAATACACACACACACAGGTCCAAAAGTCTGAGACCACCTTCCTATTCCTATTGAATTGGAAAGTGTTCTGTTCTGTTCCTCACTGGATTCCAAAGAAGCCACTAGAAAGACAAGTTGTGCAGGGTTACATGCTGTATATGCACCCAACTCAGAAGACCAGCTTGAGGAATAAAAACTAGTATATATAATTGGTAAGACGTTATTGTACTAAACGGGAATGTTTCATTTTCATAGTGTCACACTGTTTTGCTGGAAGTATATTCTATTTGTTATGAGTGCAGCATATCCTTTATGTTATACTTACTTTTTAACCAGCGTGTCCCAGTTTTTTTTGACAAAGTTCCAGGCCAGGTGATGGCCCAGCGGGTTCCTCGCCACCATCAGGATGAGGCCAGACAGGTCCTGCGAGCGAATCACCTTCCCTTCAAGACCCAGCTCTAGCAGTCTGCAACAAAAACACACACACACAAACATGAGCTTTATTTTTACACATTATCTGTCACTTGAGCAGCCTTTACTTGAAGTTCTATTTTTTTTTAAACATATCTGCTTTAATGACAAATAGTAAACACAGTACAGTGTTGGCAGCAGTACTGTGATACTATACCCCAAAAGAGCCACAAGGTGGCAACATGAACTGTGTGGGGAAGATAGAAGATAGAAGATATACTTTTCCAGTTTGCTGGTGTCTCTGCTGCAAGTCAAAGCAAATAAGAATTTGTGTTTTTGTGCTGCAGAGAGGGAGTTTTTGTATGTGTGTAAGAGCGAGGCCCAGCCATGGTCATCCTGCGCTCCCACTGAATACACTGTCACCGCCACATCAGTGGGTAAGCTGGAGAAAACACAAGCAGAGACATGCATATTAGGAACACAGTGAAATATCAAATGATATGGCCCAGTGTAACACAGGGAATGGCTGCTGTTTAGGAGCATTATGTCTGCAGTCGTTGACTGATAATCCTGTGTTGAAATATAAATTAAACAGACTTGAGTGTTCCATTGGACTCAAGCCAGTCTTTGAAGCTCTGATGCGCCCGCTGGAGACAGGGAGGGTCCTCAAGGTGACAAGCCAGAGAGAGGACCTCTGACCTCAGCCGTCGCTCTGACACAGAGCCGCTGTCGCTCCATGTCTGCTGGTCGATGACGGCACGGAAAAATTGCAGGATGTACATCTGCACGAAAGCACAGAGGGAATCAGCGTCTCACACGAATGCGGTTTCATGCTGACATTGACCGAAAAGTATCACTTGTCATCTTCTTACCCCCAGGTTGTGTGTTAGCTCAAGCTCATTCCTTTTCTCAATCATCCGGTAATACGCCTCCAGATAGCCCAGTCCTTGGAGGAGAGGCACTGTGTGTGTCTCCAATCGCAGATAATCGATCAGTTCTAAGGCTTTATTTATTGCCAGGTGACCTGACCTTTAGAAGAAAAACAAGAATATTTGAAATGTTGGGTGCTATTTCAGGTGGGATTATTAGATCAGTATTGTTTGTGTAACTTAAGGAAAAAATGTGTCTCGTTGGCTCACACACACACACCCACCCACAGATCAAAGTCACACTTTTATGCTTACGTGACCAACTGAAAAGCGTTGTGTATCAAGTGAGTTCTGTCTTTGTAGCTCAGAGCAGTGTGGTTCTCCCGCAGCAGTGTTGTCATCTCATCCCAACCACCGTCCTCGTAATGAACCACATAATAGCCAGTCATGTCAGTGTTTACCTTCACCCAATTGACTTCCTCTTCTATGGGTATACTGTCTGAAAGGCATATGAATAGCAAAAGGCAGGATGACAAACAATGTAGTGGCAAGGAAAAAGCAAAACATTAAAAGTATTTATCGTTCTCTCTCCCCTCTTACCTGTGTGCGTTGTCATCAGGTGTCTGTGAATTGTGCTGGAGGCATCGGTCTTGTATGTCAGAGGGATATGCCAAAGGAAACTATACAAGAGCAGAAAGGTTTGTTTTTTTAAAATAACCCAAAAGTGATACTTGATAGTTTTTTTAAATCAATTGTTATGCAGCTGTGAGTTCATGTGCCTGCTCACCCCTTCTGCAAGGAGGGCCAGACAGGGTCAGACGGTAGGACTGTCCTCAGGAACCTGTCCTGTCTAAGCAGGAGACGAGACCCCTTCCTGGTTACAGTCACCAGAGGAACGCCTTTCTGCAGAGTCCAAGTGTTCATCATGGCTGTCAGATCCAGATGCTCCCCTGCGAACAGGTACTGCAGGAGACAGCTGGATATCAACACACGTGACCCTAATCTGGTGGAAACTTTGTTAACATACATAAGAGGCAACCCATGAAGAGAGTTAGTCAGTTTATGTTTAAAATGTTTACTTACTGCATTTTTGGTGTTCTGGCTGCTGCTGTAACAGTGTTTTCCTGAGATAAAGTCCTCTTCTGAGCATGTCTGAAAAACAAGATAATTCTATTGCAATGCAGACTTTACACTTCTTTGAGAATGGTAATCCATCACAGCGAACACTGTCTGCTTTTATGTTCATCAGTGTTTTGAAAAAAAAAACATAGTTCAAAACAGACAGCTCTCCCTTTTTCAACAATTCTCTCATTCATGTAATTTTATCCTGATAGTGGAAAAAAAAAATCTAATTTGACAAAAAATAGATCCAATGTACACAAATACACATTCAAAAACATTTCTGTCGGGCTAACCCACACAATGAGTTGCCCATTGAAGGTAGTTTGTGTTCATACATTGGCCATACTGTCCCACAGGTCCTGGTTGTGTGCATTTTTGTAGCTGAATTTGCGTAGGTATCGCACGATCCCTCTCTGAAACACATCATCTGTCAGAAAGTGTCGCAGCATGTGCAGAACACATGCTCCCTGTGTGGGACAGAGAGAGATTTGTTTAGGTTATGCAATATGATGGTGACAAAATTTGTGAAAAAGATTTTCTGTTACACTAAGAGATCAATACATATATGCAGTCTATAATTAGTGACAGGTTTCATACTATTTCAAACAGGACCAGGCCAATAAGATATAGAAAGAAGAGACGATAAAAGCATCAGTTTTTTTTATATATCTATCGCTGATTTTGCAGGTATCATATTTCCATTAATTATACATCAGTTGTTTACCCGTCTGAAAACACGTGAGTCTGAAAGCATACTTTGTCATAGGAGACTGTGTCGAACATCTCTTTGATCTGAGTGGGGTTCTCTGCGTCGCTGGATATTGGGCGAGAGGAATTCAACGAATCAAGGCCTACTGCGACAAAGCAGGTGTGTAGTAAATATTCCTCCTGCAATAAAACGCACAACAACAACATCATTATATATCCTTTCTCCAAGGTTTTAATGTTCACACTTATTTATTAATGAATTCCCAGATTAATGCACATACCACAGTGAGGTCCGGGTAGGTGGCCTCCACTGAAATGTACTCCATGTATCTGGCAAATCCTTCATTCAGCCAGATATCGTTCCACCACGCCATGGTCACCAAGTTACCAAACCACTGCAGGCAAGATGTTGGCTTTTACCATTTGTGACTATTTATGTAATGAAGTGGTTTATGAGCATTTGAACTAAAGTAGATAGACAAACACTTAATCCTGAGCCAGTGTCTCACTCACACACACACACACACACACACACACACACACACACACACACACACACACACACACACACACACACACACACACACACACACACACACACACACACACACACACACACACACACACACACACACACACACACACACACCTGATGGGCGAGCTCATGGCCGATCACCATAGTGACCCAGAGTTTGTCAGACACGGAGGAAGTGAGGGGGTCAAAGAGGAGGCTTGTCTCTCTGTAGGTGGTCAGACCCCAGTTCTCCATCGCGCCTGACTGAAAGTCTGGGATGGCTATCAAATCTGAAAGAGGGAAAACTCAGGTCAGGTGACAGAAAGTGAGAGGAAGAGAAATGCTTATAGCACTTGCAGACAAAACATTAAAAAAAAAGTTGAACCTTGTTTGGGTAGAGGGTAGCGGATGTTGAAGAACTCCTCGTAGAAGTCCAACATTTTGACAGCAACCTCCAGTGCATAGTGGGTCTGAGGCATTTTCTCAGGGGCAGCATAGACGGACACCTATATATGCATAACAATACTTAAAAAGACAAACTGAGGCTGAGAAAGTAATTTTTGGGGTTTTTAACCAAGTGATTAAGATAATCAAACATTGTCTTACCTGCACTCCAGAGGATGTGGTCGCAGTGACAGATCTGAAGTCACTGATGACGAACGCCACGAGATATGTGCTCATCTTTACGCTCGCAGCAAACCAGTCCTCGAGCAGACCATCGCTCAGCTCAACCGTCTTGACCTGAATTACTCACATATATCTCATTGTCACTATGTCATACACACTTTTGAACAGGTAAGATGGTTCATGTAGGTAACAGACAGTACACAA
The DNA here is from genome assembly GCF_022379125.1 of Scophthalmus maximus. Lineage (NCBI taxonomy): Eukaryota > Metazoa > Chordata > Actinopteri > Pleuronectiformes > Scophthalmidae > Scophthalmus > Scophthalmus maximus. Next base: position 13,849,286 of record NC_061533.1, on the reverse strand, counting down.
AAGCAGGCACCTCCAAACTTGATCATCACTAGGTGCTGGACAAAACAGTTGAAAACCAGAAGACAGGAAATGTTCGCAAACCAGTTAATGCTGCTGCCGGGTAAAGTTTCGGGCACAGGCACTTTCTGAAACTTTACCAGGGAAATGATAAAATAGTTTGTGGGATCATCAACTGGACTGCGGATATTTCCTGTCTTCCTGGGTAACATATGTAACACTCACCACAGGCATGTTGGAGAGAGAAATGTGCTCTGGGCTCCTCCTGATCCGTACTGAGAAGTTGGCTTTAAAGATCGGCTCATCAAAGCAAGGGAATGCCATCCGAGCACTCGTGGGCTCAAAGTGAGTTGAAGCTAAGGTTCTGAAAAGAGACAGGTGCTTTTTGTATTGTATTGTGCTTGTAACGCACCTGAATGTGAAGGGTATTTTATCAAACTTTCTGTGAAAGAATCCCCCAGGTCCTACCTAGTCTCCCCTGTGGTGGTTCTGTAGGTGCTCTTGTAGAAACCATAGAACCCTTCTGCTAGCTCTGCCCCAAACTCAATATACAGGAAATACTTTTGCCCACTGCTGAGCACCCAGGGAGAGAAAATGCCAATCTGCTCATGCGAAGGGTTATGAAGAACTGGAAGAACCTATGACGAGAAAATCAAATCAATTGTGACTCCATTAAATGCCAAGTGAATATGAAATGGAGAGATCCTATCAAGGATAGATAATCTGTAGCTCTGCATTTACAGCTACCTGGTCCGAGAGATGAGTGAAGTTCTGGTTCAATATGGTGGCTTTGGAGATCTGTAGACCTTTACTGTGTAATACAACCCAGTTTGTATTGTTCTGGACATCAATCTGGATCTGCACAGAGCCAGTGAAACTGAGACTCGTGAGGTTGGGGTGCAGGAAAAGGCGGTAGTGGAGAGGAATGATGTACCTAGGATAAACAAATAAGTGATGCTTCTTTAATCAGTGCCTCACGGAGTTCTGTCATCAATTCCCTCCATGTGGGCGTAAAACGGCAGGTAGGGGAAAGGGTACCTTGGCAGGCGGAGACGGCTCCAGGGGAAGGACAGATTACCAGCACCCAAAGGAGGTTGTACCACTGGCGGGCTCGACGCCTGTTGTGAACTCAGGTTGCGGTTACACCAAACCAGAGACACGTGAAATACAGACAGCACTAGCAGCCTCACCAAGGCCATTGTGGAGGAAATGTGCTTCGACCCCTGCTTCAAAGAATTGCCAACCTGTGTGTATTGAGATCACGTGGTCATATCCCACATACAGGGAGCAACTGAGGACCACCTGATCTCAGTGTTGGACACTAATACTGCTGGAGCAAAAGCGTCAGGCAAGTTCCCCGGGACTTCTTCTTGAACCTGAAAGACATTAGTGGAGGAAGAAGGTCACATCATCACTATGAAAAGGCACAGTGTCCATTCAAACACCCCCACTAGACTCTTCTTGATCTAGTGGAGGTCTGATGAGGCTTTGTCTCATTGTTGCTAAGGTCACAATCTCCCTCTGACCAACATTTGACAGAAATACATCACTGGATACGACAGTTGCTGCTTACTTCTAGAGCTGCAACAGCTATCCGATTAGCAACCGACTACTAAGTTAATCGGCAACCGTTTCGATAATCGATTAATCGGCCCAAGTAGTCAATATTCTCTGATTTCAGCTTCTTAAATGTGAATATTTTCTGGTTTCTTTGCTCCTCTGTGGCAGTTAACTAAATATCTTTGGTGTGTGGACAAAAAAAAAATTAGACATCATCTTGGTGGTTTGGGAAACACGACCCACAATTTTTCACCATTTCTTGGGCCAAACAACTAATCGCTTAATCCGAGAAAATAAACCGACAGATCAATCGATTATCGATTAATCCGAGGAAATGAATCGACGATCACACTCGTCTGTTGCAGCCCTGCACTTAGATCCATCACTCTGCAACGGTTGACGTGACCATTCACCCACTTCCCCATATGACTGGGGTTCACTGGATCCTCGGCCCGACAACAAGTGTTCTCCACAACAACACATCTCAGCCCCGAAGGAAACGCGCGACCGACGAACCACGTGGTTTCCCCATGCGGACGCAACGATCACACAACAAGGACGCGTCTGTAAGTGTGAGGTGGTCGGCACGCCGCGCTGCAGCATGCTGGACACACGAAGGTGTCAGTTACAGCAAGCGAAGACACCGTTGGACTCGCTGTGGAAGAGAGTCGAGAGGCTGCGAGTAGTCGAACAATACTCGTTCGGTGATCTGGTCGGAAAGCTTTACCTCGGTCAGTTGGGCCTCATCATCCTTCCTTGTGGCCCTCACGGACTTTCACTTTCTCTATGTAGATCCCGCCCACAGGACCTGCCAGTGTGTGTGTGTGTGTGTGTGTGGGTGTGTGTGCGCGCGCATAGTCTGTCATTGGTTGAGAGCAGCAGTTTTGGCTCTACACCGTCGTTGTGAGGACATGGTGGCCGCTTGAGGGTTCACACTTGGTTTTAGGGGTTAGGTTTTGGAATTGGGTTTAGGTTAGGGTGTGGGTTAGGGTTAGGCATTTAGTTGTGATGCTTAAGGTTAGGGTGAGGTGCTAGGGAATGCATTATGTCAATGGGGGTCCTCACAACTATAGAGAGACACGCGTGTTTGTGTGCGTGTGACTCAGTCTGACCTCAACAATAACTATACTTCGATCAAAACTAACCCTAGAATATGGCCTCGTCTTAAGATGTAATGACTTGTGTTGTGCAAATGACCTATTTGTCCCCATAAGGAGGACAAGTTGTAAGGACAGCAGGTTTTTTCAGTGTGCGATGCTTTGTCGATTTCCATAATAACCGCCTGACCACCTGAGCAGAGTGTAACATTTCTTCATAACCACACTCACATCGGCATCTGTACCTTCTGGCAGGTGTGCCTCACAACAGTGTGTTGCCTGATGTTCCGGGTGCGTCGATATGATCAGTTTCTCACCTCAGATCTAACAGCCGAAAGGCAGGTGTTTCTCCGGTTGTTTAAAATGACTGCTCGCTGACTCTCTAGTATCCACATCAAGTTTTCTCCATTCTTTATTAACGCAGACAGAACCTCATATGTGTGAAGAGCTCACACCGTCCTTCCTCCTCTCTATCTCTCTCTGTACATGTGTGTGTGTGCGTGTGTGTGGGGGGGGTCCGTTGTAAGTAAAAGGTCACATCAGTGAGACGTGTCGATTCCCCCATAATGCAATGCTCCTGGCAAATCCGAAGGGCATGCCCCCCATTTCACACAGATGGGACAGTTATCATACGCCCCTCTGACTAAAGCAGACATGACTGAGCCACCCAGGAGTCTATTTTACCTTCCTATCATCTATTTGTGGACTGGTAAGACCTTTTCAATATAAATATATGATTTTGATGCATATTTTCGATCAATAAGTGAGAAAGTTCTGCAGTATTGTCTAGTAAAATATTGACATATTCATGTAAAAGTATACGTCAAAGAAATTGCCTTTTCTGGTGAGAATTTACAGTTTGTGTTTGTAGCATAACCACTACGGATTTTTTGATGTTTCTTTGATGATCATCAAATGAAAGGCAGAGGTTGAAGTCTAAATGGGAAGACTGACACCTTCTACCAAATGTATGCACTTTGCCAATGTAATTTTAATGCAAAAGTTGTAACATAATTACGTTTATGTATCAAGTTATATATAAGTTGCTAATGTTAAATACCATTATTATTATTATTGGATGGATTAAATTGGATGGCTTGATGGATTATCATTATTGATGTTGTTTCCCATCTGGGTCAGGAGCTGTGGAGGGGGATGTCCTGGCATCTCTGGCATCTCTGGCATCTCTGGCCCCTCCGGTCCACCTGTCGGGGGAAAGACTTGGCTGGACCCTGCTGGTTTGTATGGTTGGTGACTTCAGGAGGGGGCATGTGGAAGTCAGCTGGAGGTCACCCTCAGAGGGCCACATGTCGACCGCAACAAACAGCTTTGCTCTTAACAGGAAGCATCGTGGCCAAAGGGCCGTGTCGATAATCACAGTGGTGACCAGTGACTGGCCATCTTACAGTTGCTCTGTGAGTCACAGACGACACCCAAAGGTCATCAGGCGACACCACACCACCTCGGCAGGTAGGACTCAAGCAGCTCTCTGAACATATTGGAGTCTTTTTTATAGTCTTACAGTTTTAATTACTATAAGCTTTTTGCAAATTTTTTTTATATATCTGTAGGCAATCAAGGCAAGATTTGCTATGACAATGAAGAAACAGAAGGTAACTTTCAAATTGTTTCCAAAGTTAAAAAAAGAATACGTTGTGACATCCTTCAATCGATGTTGTTCCTTTTGCTGATCTATGTGGTTTGATATTCCAGATGTCGATGTGTGGACAAACACAGTGGTTGTACTGTCTATGAGGCTGCTTTTCTTGAAGACCCTTGTGTTTAACACTCTGATGACCTCTTATGCTGTTATTAAGTGGTAAGAATCTGTGGAAGATAAATATGATTTGTATAGAATAGATGAGTTATACAGAGATTAGTATGGAATTACCCACACAAACAAAAAGCACATGTATACTCATTTGCAGGTAACAGTGCATATAGTATTAAACCATTGTCTAAAAGTGTTTTAATAACTTTATATTTGACTTTTCAGATGGTTGGACGTGGAGAAATTCTGACATGTTAAGTGACCTTTGAAAATTAAGTAAAAGTGAGAAGGAACCATTGTATGAAGTTTACACAGTGAGGATTTCTGCCCTGGAAGATAATACGTGTGTTCCCATGGTCCAATACAGAGCTTTTATTAAAGTCTCATGGATTTAATGGGTTATTAATCACGTGTCAGGACCTCAGGAGAAGCAGTCAAATGCTATGGCTCTACTGTTGCGGCATTTTCAGCCCCTCCTCACTGACAGCCCAGGTGTTGCTGTCTGTGGCAGTTGAAAACTGACAAGTGTTTGTGAAGCCAAACCTGGTATCTGTTCAAAACCTAACCTCAGACAGATGGGTTAGTGCACATAATGTACGTATGTGTGTGTGTGTGAGAGAGAGAGTGATTGTGCTTTTGTGTGTGTGTGTGTGTGTGTGTGTGAGAGAGAGAGAGAGTGAGTGTGCTTTTGTGAGAAGGTTTGTGTTTTAGTGAGCCCCACTTATCTTTAATTCTGAAATCCTTGAATTACTTAAATATCTATAGGTAAAAACTTAGCTCAAGGTATTTGGAAGTTTACAAATGAATATGCTTTGGTACTATATGATTTTGCTTTTTGTATTCTTGTAAACTTGAAATTAATAAACAGGAAAGAACACTTGAACATTGACTTTATTGTTGTTTTTTTTAAATAAAACACTTTCACACAGTTTGTTTCCTCTTTTTTTCTTCTTTTTTTAGCATAACACACATAGCAACAGAGTACCACTAGGTGGCAGTACAATCACATCTGACATTTTAAATTATTATCCAACAGCAAGAATATGGAGCTTAACTTCCTCTACAGGACACTAGTTTCATAAATAAGTTAAGTATTTCAACACTGACCAGTCACTCTTCACCAAACTAACACTCACACATGGTGTAAAAGCTTACAATGCTGGGAAAAAAATTTTTTGATTAAGGTTATATGGCCAAACATGTGGGACATAATTATACAGAATGTTACATGTGAAGAAAGCTCACAGTTGAAGGGATTGGCATTTCGGCCAGGTATCAAATGGCATTCATTTCCCTCAACACAATGCTGAATTATAAATCCCAGCACACTCTGTGGTGAAGTTTCCTCAGTGATTTGCAGTGTTTTGCCTACACTCCAGTATCGTACACATATCTCATTAAGGAGCAGCTCGTCAATCCTGGCAGTAGGAGAAAAAATAGTCTACGGTAGCAGGTTTACAAACAGAGAAGAGGGTGACTGTGAGGAGGAGGAGAAGAAGGGTGCTGGTTTGGTGTTGAGTTATGATTTCCTTTGTACATGAAGAAAAAACAACATCTTGTCTTTGGCTCAAATTAAAACAACAACGAATACACTGAGTTACAAACATGAGCCGGTATCGTCACAGCCTCGTGTCAAAATGGTGTGAATTTCAGGTGAAATAAAATTTTATTCAAGCGTGTCGCCAACTGATGCATTCATACACACTCACACGTACACACACACACACGCATATTTGAAATCGGGACTGAGGAAAAACAACACATTCATACCGCAACAAAAAAAATAGTACTGATTGCGTTTGCTGTGACAGTGTTCATAATACATTCAACAGAACACCTCGCAAAGACTGAATAACAATGAGGCACAGAGTCAAATCCACTACTGGAAGAGTGAGTCGTTTTAACAAAACTGTGCAGCTCCTTGTAATCAACTGACTTTAACTTCGAAAGGATCAAAACCCAAATCATAGTTAGTCTTCGAATTTTGAGCCACTAGCATTTTTGTTGAGGAGAGGAAGTGAGAGGAAGAAACACTGATGTGGATTAATAAAATAAAAAAATAAAAATAAAGTGCTTCTGTTAAAACAAACATCCTCTGTCTGAGGTATTAAAGAAATATCACATCAAATGGCACAAAAACCCTCTAAACTCTACGCCATTAAACTGTGCACTGAAGACAAAATTAACTATTTACAGTCCACACACTCAATTCTGCCACTCGTCAATGTCTGTTATGGTTAATGGTATCCTATCCAAAGATGAGGACAGATTTTGTGAGCAATCATCACCTCTCCTGTGTTTCTACCTCCAGAGGGCCCATTCTAGCAGGTAGGATGCAGTTGCCAGTGTCTCCTGTGCCCACTGGGAAGTCTGCCACCTCCTCTACGAAAACATCTGGCTCCCGGTGACTGTCACGCATGCTGTCTCTGCATGAGAGAGGAGTCAGTGCTCAGTATCAGTGCTCAGCAAAAAGTGCACAAACACACACAAGCCCACACGCATGCAGGCACACTCAAAAGACTTCCTCAGCCGCTATTACATCAACGGCACACTCAGCGCACACAGCAAGAGCAGAGTGAGACGTGTGATAGGCTGGAAATCAGAGTGTAAGGTGGAGGTGGCGGAGCCACGGGGGTAGATCCTCCATCTATCCCGGTGCGGGTGGAGACTCTCCATGTCCTTCTGGGCACTATATGCCGCCACTGTGAAATTAGCATCCCCGGTGGTCAAGAGATCAAACACGCAGGAATGGAAGTAAATGTCCTGCACCTCCAGCTTCTCCCTGCATCGCTCCTTTGCCCCATCCACGCTGAAAACCTGCGGCGTGCCGTAGGGGTGCGCTTGTGTCTGTGAGGAGTAGCTGGGCCGACGCAGCGGCTGAAGCTGCAGGCCAAGCGCAGGAGGGGAGACGGGCAGGGGAAGGTGCCCTGCCTGGTCGATGCGTTCACTGCTGGGGCAACCGTTCAGACAGAGCTGCAGGTCTTGGGTGGCGTCGTAGGCCTGAGCCAGCTCCTCTGGGATCCGCACTGCCAGGGTCAGGTAGCGGCCCAGCTGGCGAACGATTACAGTCACACCAATGTAGCCAGCGTGCAGCTCGACATGGTTCCCCGGGGTGCGCTCAGAGATCCACAGAGCCCGGACCTTCCCGGTTGCACCATCCGCACCCGCTAAAGTGTGGATGGGGTCTCCACTGCTCACAGTGCCATCATCAAAGGCGGCAGGGAGGTTGTCTGTAACAGCCTGGTAGACCCTCTGGTCTGTGCAACCCTCATAGGGCTTAAAGATGATGGTGATCTGTAGCGCAAGAGAGAGTCAGATAAGTTGGAGAGATATTTCAAGTTTGAAGTCAAAGGACACACACACCCACTCATCATAGAGATGAGCGGAGCTGAAACAATACGTTTCATTGAGTCAATTGAAAGAAGAAAAAAAACAGGGACTATATTGATAACCAGTTAATCGTTTCAGTAAGTTTTCAAACAAAAAGGCCAGATGTTTGTGAGTGTCAGCTTTCTCAGGTGTTAGTATTTGCTGCTTTTCTTTGTCACATGTGATATTCACCGAAATGTCTTTGAGATTTTGCCTCATCGTTGGAAAAAACAAGTACCATGGAAACTAAACTTGGGCTGTCATTTTTTCACATTAAAAAAAATATAATTTGATTGATTGATTATTCAGGAAAATAAGCAGCTAATTTATCAATAATGACCATAATAGTTGTGGATAATTGTTAATTTGATCAACAGAAATCAATCAACATTACATTAATAACTGATTTATCCTTTCTTAAGCAAAAAACAGACATTCTGTGGGGAAGATTTGTTCCATTTCTGTTTGCGAGTACTTTCATTGGACAAACTAAAAACTGGACTATTAATATTTGCTGAATTTTATCAACTAAACCAGTCATCAGTTAAACAAGAATAAAAACACCAGGTTAATTGATAAGGAAATGTATCACCGATTACAGGGGCTTTCTCACGCACGCACGCACGCACGCACACGCACACGCACACACACACACACACAAACACACACACACTAACATTCACCTATTACACAGGTTATTGACTCTCATCACACTACATTTGAGAAATGACTTAATGACTTTTTAACAAGTTGTAATTTGACACAGCTATGCAAACATGCTGACAGACACACACACACACATATATATATTTATACATAAAAAACACATAGGGCGCCAGTAGTGAGTGGAAGCCGTGGTGGATACAGGGTGTGGTGTGAGTATTACGGTTAGCACTAACATCATAGTTCCGGTGAATGGCTGCTTTGTTCACATGACAGCTGTGAGGAATGAGGCCTGGCAGGCCATTAAGCTTAGAGGGCTGTTAATGTGTGTGTGTGTGTGTTTGTGCAAGAAGTGTGTGTGTGTCCCTAATAATCATGACTAATAACTTGCCCCACCTCTGACACAAGGTTAGACCTTCAGCTCCACAGTGTAGCAACCCTATCATTTGCTTAATATGTGCATGTGTATGTGTGTGTGTGTGTGTGTGGGCCTGCGTGTGCATGACTAAGTGTATACATGGGTGTGTATGTGCTTTAATAATTAAAGCTATCGACAAAACTAGAGAGGGTAGACCATCAGGGGAAACATCAACATTGCTTCTTTAACACCACAAAGATCACCCTGTGTGGCTCGTCATCCGTTGGTAGTGTCTTTGTGTGTGTGTGTCATTTTTGTCATATACAGATAAGAGCACATTTAACACAGTGTTAAGTTCAAGGAGTGCCAACTTTAGGTCTCTCACACACACGCGCACACAAACACATGCATAAGTAAACAGTAGGTTCTTTCACACGTCTCATTCCATCCTTTTAAGGGTCATGCTATAAGCAGCCATTAATCAAGTTAGGTTTGCTTCAGTCAAAAGAGACAGTCACAAGATCGGGCTCTTTTGACTCTCATCTGTGAATCAGGAGGGAGCGAAAGAAAGAGAACAAGACAAGAAGAAAGAGGAAGAAAGAGGAAAGTAGAGCAGGGGTGCTTTCCAGGCTCATGCTGATAAGCTGTTTTTCTCTGAGAAACGGAAAGGAGACTTAGAAGTCTTTATAGAAAATGTTTCTCTCTCTAACACACACGCACACACAGATATAAACTAAATTACACCAGCTGCCCTCACTTAGGTGACTCTTTCAGTCTTAATGACAGCAAATTAGATCCCAAAAAGCCCACTTATCTCTGCTTCCTCCATCTCTCGGCACCAGTTTGCCTCTCACCTTATTGGTTGCTGTCGCACTGGAGCCAGGAACAACAGGAACATTAGTGACCTGCACCGACAGATAGTCATTGTCAATGAGTGGCCACGCGCCCCCCACCTTGCAAGTCTGGAAACTGTCCTTAAATGTCCTCAGGTGCGGGTCCCCAAACAGCCCGCAGAACAGGTACCCAGGTCGAGAGTGGCCATGGCTGTGGGTGTGGGCGCTTGCGTGTGCATGTGCGTGGGAGTGTGTGTGGGCGTGCTGGGTGCGACTGTGGTAGCTGCAGGGCTCGAGGTGGACCTCGGGGTGCGTGGAAGACGTGGGCCCATCTCTGGAGCAGTTCCTCTGGCTCATGAGGTCTGAGATGCCGAGCACAGCCGAGTGGAAGACCAGGTTCCCCCGGCAGGACTTGGCGGTCCTCTGGGTGCACGCCGAGTACGCGCGTAAAGCCTTGCAAAATTCGGTGTGAAAGCCATCAACGGCCGGCGTCAGGTGGGAGGTCAGGGAGACGAAGTCGGTGGTGCACTTCTGGATACGACACTGAGGGGTGGCCACTTGACACTGACCTGGAGAGGACACACACACAGAGTCAGAATAAAGGCTGGTGACTAGTTGAAAACACTGAAGGAAAATGCACATGTCTCATAATTAAAGCATGAACTGAGAGCTGGATCTCACTGGAAAAGGAAAGTGGATGTGCTCACAGAAGACAACTAAGGTCACAGTGTGAAGAAGGCTTTGATCTTACACACACAATGCTACCAGGCCGTTACAATCCATCCCAATAAAATTGGAAAAAGAACTGGCCGCTCGTTCAAAGTCTTGATCAATCGGCAGTGCCGCTCTGTGAGCGTAATAAACCTTAAGTGTAGTAAACCAAAGAGCAGCGGGAGAAAAAAAGATAAAGAACCTTTTCCCACAAGGAGTTAGATAACACTGCTTATATAGGCAAGGAGCAAGTGAAGACACATTTACAAATCCAGTCGACAGAGATAACGAGACAATACAAGGTGTGCTTTGTCCGCATGCATACTACCAAGGTTTTATGAAGATTATTCTCTTCCACACCTTCCTGTTGATTATATTCCGTGGTCCTTCTTGAGGCAGTAGTGTTTATGATATCACATTTCTACAGCAAAGTGAAAATGCAAATTCAAAAACTCCCTTTATCAAATAAGTTGTGTTTTTTTCTAGTTTATTTTTTTACAGCAATAACCGTGATCACCAGAGCAGACTTAAGTGGCTAAATGTATCCAGAAGACTGATTACTCCGTCCTTCTGAAACCACCAAGAGCAAATTTCTTGGTGAAAAATTGTCTGTGATGTTTTATCTATCGCGACATTTTTCTGAATGTAAAAAGGGTCAAACCGGCCTTTTTTATATCATAGATCATCAGAGAGAGAGGGAATCGGAGCGAGAGAGAGATTAGAGGCCAGATCTACTGCATCAGTCACAGCGTGCTCCTATTAAATTAGACCAGAGAGAGAGAGTGAAAGAGAGAGAGAGAGGATCTGCAGTGTATGGGCAGCTACACACACATAAACAGCTATCTCAGAAAGAATGCCGGTCGTGCTCGCGTTAAGCGCACACAGTCCGTGATCCTCAGATGGCTGTGTGATTGCCCTAATGGCCGAGCAAAATGCAGAAAGTCATTTTTTCCACTGATATCACCAGATTTCCTTGATGTCACACCATCACTTAACAACCCTAAGTCACCTCTGACACATACATCTATGCAAACAGCACATTCCAGCTTTTCTTTGTACATTTATTTGATTTTGGGACATGAAGGAGTTGGATGACACCATTTGGGGGCAGTAGTGCTCTAATTTTAAGGAATCAGGGTGCAGGTACGGACCCCCACTCACACCACGCTTCAGAATCTCTCCCCAGCTTGTTAAATACTTACACCACACACACACACACACACACACACACACACAGACACACACTCACACGGGCTGCCTTCCATGCCAACCACCACTGTACAGACGGTCTGAGTACTGAGGACACATTGTGTGTTAGGCCGGCGCACCAACAGCCTCCTTCTTCCCCTCCTATCTGCCCCGTAGAACCTAAATACCGCTTCCAATCTAATCAGCGCCGGTTTATTCTCTTTCAGAGGGTATCGGAA
>NC_061533.1:13755000-13832500 GCF_022379125.1 Scophthalmus maximus | reverse complement strand
TTGTCTTCACCTCCACACCTCTTCCTCCCTCCTCCACTTTTGGCTCTCACCACCTCCCCCTCAACCCCGGGCCGTCATTCAACAAACGGCTCTTGCTACTCTGTCGAACACCTGTGTGGGCATGCATGAGTGCATGTGCCAGAGAGTGTAAACGCTGAGAGTTTGCATTGTTGCAAACACGTCAAGGGGGTGTGTAGGACAGATGAGTCTCACGCTCAAACATGAATGAATGCTCACACAGGGGTAAGAGAAGTATATGGATCCTTCGAGCAAAAACAAAAGCGCTGAAATGCTATAAGTCCAATCAAAATCCCACTTAAATATGAGTTAAGAGATATGTTGGACTGCATTGTCATTTTAATTGGTGAACTTGTGTGTGCGTGGCATTTTACTGTTGCAGCTGGATCGAGGTGCAATCTTCTAAAGCAAATTCTGTCTGTAGTTGCTAAAACCGGTTTGTGCACCAAAAGTACAAATTCAAATGAACTTGTCAAAATGTCTGACTGCATATTGACACAAACAAGGTGCTTTGACGCACTGCAATTATGAAAATTCCACTTTAATCTAAGAAAGCATTAGTAACAAAATAATTTGCATAGACCGCACAGATTTTTTTTTTCATGTTTTATTAAAATAAGTTTTAAGGGGCCAATCAAATTTTTTGCATGGAACAAATACATTATCATTTACAGTAGCAAGGGATTATACCGGAGTTGGGGCGTTTACGTTCCTGATGAGACGGGATATGACAGATAAAATCTGGGCAGCCTCTTGTAATGCAAGTGGAAACCTGATCCTGTAATAATGTGTTTGATAGCGTTTTTTTTCTACAGGACTCATGTTGTGTTTCACCTGAGTTGTTTTTTTATCTGACCATCCTTTGTCTGCACATTCACTCCACTCTCACAGAGAGAAATGGAGCATCTGAGGCCGGTGTCAGATGCCTCCGTGCAAAAAGTGTCAGAGTGGGAAAAGCGAGAGCGCTTATCTTGAGTCAGTTTATCTTTTAAAATGCTCAAGAGAAATGTAGCGTCACTGGAGCAGTCAGATCAGCGGGAGAGGGTTCCTTTAATACGGGCCCGAGAGGGAAGTAATCACATAGCTCCTTCTCTTCTTACTCTCTCAACCCCAGTCTCTTTTTCCCAGACCAGCCCGTTGATGTGCATTGATTGACTGGTGCTGACGCAAAACGAAAATGTTATCATGACCCTACACTTTGGAATGGAAACAGAGGAGAATATATATATAGACCACATCATCATGATAGTGCATATCTGCCACTCTACATTACCTTTTTGCTTGCCGTGCACCATTACCCTGCATGCACGGATTGAGGAAGGAAGGAAACCCAAGCAGGGTATTATTTTTCCCTGTGTGTGTGCGTGTGTGTGTGTGTGTGTGTGTGCACTTTTACGGAGCAGGGCCGGTGTACAGCCAAGGTTGCGAAGAACTGTATGCTTGTTACATGAACGTGCACAGCGATAGCGCTAACTGTTGAATTTATGCTGAAGTCTGCCTGCCCGCCGAGGATGGTAACAACGTTATGGAAGCAACATGGGTGGAATTATCCCCCGCCTGGGATATTTCTCTGTGCTTCCAATGGTCCAAGTGTTCGTCTGAGAGAGTGAGAGAGAGAAAGGGAGAGCAACAAATGAAATGAATCAATGGCACAAAACACTGAGCTTTTATGTTGTGTGAAAAATGTAGTGTAGTTAGTAAACTGTGGCAGGACAATTGTTTATAGTATATGTTCAGTAGCCTATATCCAATGTGCGTGCAGCGTATGCATCACCCCCTCTGTTTGTTGGATGGTTGTTTTTTAGTTAGTCCATAGGATTACACAAAAACTACAGAACAGGTGGAAGGACGGGACATGAGAACTCATTAAATTTTGGTTTGGATCTGGACAAATGGGTGGTCACTAATTTCCCAGGGAATAGGGGATAGATCTTGATGAAAAAAAAAAAGTGGCATATTAAGTGGACAGATGTCTATGAGTGGATTGTTGGGCCTTGGTGTAGGTATGTGCTCTACTGAGTGCCATTGTTGTTAGCACTGTTTTTTGTTCATACATTAGTAGAAATTAATGCACAACATTCACTCAATTGCGTTGAGTACTTTTGAAGTACTTGTACGTTACTGAAGTATTTCAATTTCAAGCTATTTTACTTCTTTTATGCCACATTTTAGAGGCAAATACTGCAGTAAGCTATAATGACTTTACAGATTAAGACTTTACGTTCAAAACCTTATCAGCCTATTCAATAATGACACATATGGTACATAAAGGAGTTCTGCATCAACCAGTTACAACACACAAATGCTGCTTGTGTGCTTAAGTGTATTAAGAAACCAAAGATGTGATATTGTAGCTGTGTACAGTGTATTTTGATGAAAACACTTTTTCTAAGTTACGCTCTTCTACCACTGTATGCATATATACACAGAATGAATTCCTATACAGTGTCTGTGATTGCTATTTTTTCAAAGATCAAAACCTGACACAATATAGAATATCTACAGGAAGTGAGCGTGTCATTGTTCCACTGGGACACGTTCCTGTTTGAGCTTGACAAGGTATCATTCCATGAAGAAAATAAACACCCAACATGCTGCTGATTACAAAGGGAAAGGTTTTCCATAAATTTTCCAAATCACGTGTGAAAAAATCTGAAAAATACATCCATTCATCTCGCCATGCTCTTTATCTTAGCTTCTCCCTCGTTTGCCTCGTCTATCATTTCATCCTTTGTGGGGAAACATCTGAAGCGCACACAGCTGCATCAGACGGCAAAACTCGCTGACAACGAAACCTCTGTTTTCTCAGCGCAAACACACACACACACACACACACACACACAGAGCAGTAAGAAGGAAACAGCTGAAGGATGTAATAGGGCAGATGAGGATCATGGGGTTGCAGTATGGTTTGAGTCAGGGCGAATGTTTTGCAGCTGTGAGACAAAGACGTACTATTAAAAACTGATCGTCTCTCGCCTTCAGCTCACTTTGTAATGAAACTTGTATTGTCAGTCAAATTGCCCGCAACCATGGAGTTAAATAAGCACAAACCATGTGATTCTCCCAACGCTCCCTTACTTTTCAAGCTTGCATACATCCCACCATGGAGGCAGCGCTGGCGATAAGTGTTCACCTCTTTTGTTGCTGCTTTCTGTGCATATATTGTGATGATATTACACACGAACATCCCTCCTTCTCTTTCTCCCTGTCTCTCTCTCTCTCTCACACACACACACACACACACACACACAAGCAGGTTGCTTTGTTGGCGTGCTGGTTCCTACACATGTGCACACACACTGAAGCTTCACGGATATTTTGAGTGCTGTAGCTACAGATGGTCAACTTCCACCTCCTGCTGGGCCCCTCCACATCCTCCGGTGGTAAACACAACTCTCTCTCCCTCTCCCTCTCTCTCTCTCTCTCTCTCTCTGTGTGTGTGTGAGGAAGAGAGAGAGAGAGAGAGAGAGAGAGAGAGAGAGAAAATGTAGGGGTAACTATAAATCACACATACATCAGAGCCATATGCTCATACCTGTCTGTGAGGACGGAGCCCAAACACAAGAGAGCCCCTCACATTCCAGCAGCGTGCAACCTGACAGATATACAGACGGAGTGAGAGAGAGAGAAAGAGAGCAAGAGACATAGAGAGAGAGAGAGAGAGAGAGGGTAAAAGCTCACCACCCCTACATCCAGCTGTGGTCGCCCCCCTCTCTTCTCCTCCCCCTCTCCTCCCCTCTCTTCCCCTTGGGATAGAGTGCTCACAGAGTGGCAGATGGGTGGAATGCATAATACATCGTCTATTTGGGGGGCTGGGAGGGTGTAGTGTGTGTGTGTGTGTGTGTGTGTGTGTGTGTGTCGTCAGTCCACAGGGAGTAGGCTGTGGAGTCATTATAGATCTAATGGTTGTGTTTTAGACGCTGCGCCGTGCCAATCTCATTTGAAGTGCAGAAGCCAAAAGAGTGTGAAGCGTTTCATTACTCATGCTCTGTGTGTGAAGCGCTCCCTGTCGGTTCATGCGAGGCAACAGATCAGTGATGCAGTCACAACTTTGTAATTGACGTGTGAGTGTATATATATGTATACTGTATGCAAGTGTGTGTGTGTGTGTGTGTGTGTTATGAAGGACATTTAAGGGGGGATGCGCGATTGGATTGAATCTTTTGTTCTCTGCGGTTGTGGTTCTCCTGCCTCCCTGCTCGGGCAAACTGACTTTATTTCCCTAATTACTGTGATTACAGCAAGATGAGGCCTATGTATCATAATGTTGTGTAATTAGTACTCAATTGTGTACTAACAAGACCTCCTCAGGCATCGGTAATGGATTTTGGACAGAAAAGCTGAGCTGAGGCATGACTAATACATCATGTGTAAGTATAATTAAAGACTCTTTCCTCAGAATGGGGGTCCACACTCACACACAGAAGAAGTTTGTGCAACAGTGCATTAATCAGCATCGTCACACCCATATCATAAATAACACCAAGGCCTCTCGCGGACCATTTACCTCCTTGGGATTTAACAGGGGATACATGTAGATAAAGGAAGGTTGTTAGTCGGTGGAGGAAAAATCCTGCAGCGGCGAGAGAGGCAGCGTTGATTTAAGCAGACAAACAGCGAGGGGGGGGGGGGGGGGGGGGGGGGGACAAGAAGGTAGAAAAACAAAGTGAGAGAACAATGAAGACAAGACAGAACAAGAGAGAGCTGGCAGGTAGCGGTTCGCTGGAGATTCATTAGGCCTGTCAGAAATGCTGGCTGTGAATATGCTTGCACAGCAAGCTCCTCTGTGGACACACACACACACACACACACACACACACACACAAACGTACACAAACATACACACACTTGCGCAGGTTGCCGCAGGTGTACGGCGCTCTCCTCTGCTGACAGGTAGGGATGAAAGCGCGATAGGGACGGTGGGATTTGGAGTCACACTGTGAAGACAGCAGGCTGCGTGTCTTCAAATGGCTGATGCGGGAATTGACTCATCCTGACTGGCATTGGGCTTTGTGGCACACGGTATCTGAAACCATGAGTGAAAATATTATTTTGTGTAAACGTGACTGAAAGATCTTCAGATTTCAACAAATTTCTTTGGACTGAAAACATTGAAGTCTGGATTTCTAATGCTGTTCATCACCTGAGAAACTTTCTGTCTTGTGACAGTTAAGAGGAACTCCAGTGCCGCATCACGTCGCCTCCCCAATTTGTCAATTTGTCTGGTTTAATAGAGCTTGAAATGCCGCCGAGCGAGTGCCCAATGGCCTGAAAAAGCAGGTATCATGTTATATCACAAGTAGGCTGCTTGAACAGGAACCAATTTGTACACAAGACGCTCTCTTTCTCCTCCTCTCCCTCCCTCTTCCTGAATAAATCAATGGGTCTATTATGGTTGTTTGTTTAAGGTGAAAAGCTGAGAGATGAAGAATGACTAACAGATGATGAAATGACCTGAAATGTGTGATGCAAGCTGTGCAAGCGGAGAATTCCTTTGTGTGTGTGTGTGCACGCGTGATTGCATGCATATGCATGTTCGTCTTGGAGCGCTGTGTGTCTGGGCTTTGGGCAGTGTGTTAATCTCAGCGTTTAGGCGGAAGACAGGATCCCCGTCTGATTCGCCAGCTGTTCACGCGGGCGTTTTGTCTGCCTCCGATCGCTCACAAAGAAGTGTTTACTGTACACAAACACCGGCCCGCACACACACACACACACACACACACACAGACACAGACACACACATGTACAGACGTTATGGCATGCAGGCAAATACAGCGAGAGCTCACTGACAATTAACAGGAGTTTTTCTTTGCAGACGAGTGTCCAGTAAGTGGAGTGTCAGCTCTGAGACGCAGCCTCTCATCTCAGTGGGAGACGGAGAGAAACTCCACACCAGCAGCTGTAAGCTAGACGGCTGTTCCATGTGTTCATGTCTCACTGGAGATCCATAAAGCTTGGCCGCCACAGCCCAGGACCCATCCTGAATGTGACGTGTTAGTGTGTGTGTGTGTGTGTGTGTGTGTGTGTGTGCTATAAAGGGAAATACAGGCCAAGAACTGCCTGTATGTATCCACAAGATCCAGACAGGTGTTGTGGTCCCTCTAAACCCTACAGCAGTATAATATTTATACTATTTTTGTGATGCTATATAATGTCTTAATGCTACTGTCATATAAAATCATGCTCCCTCTCTCTTCCCTCTCTCTAGGAAAGACATTTTTTCTCACACACACATTTTGACATGGCGTGACTGTATTTATTTATTTTGACCTCATTTTCTGCTGAAATGATCAGGCTGGCGCAGAGCATCTCTTTCTCTCTTTCTCTTCCTCTCCCTAAAGGGGACTCAGCTGTGGGCTGTGGATCATGGGACTGTTTCCGTGACAACCAGACATCATCAGCGAATGCTGACGCTAAAATAACAGACTGAATAATTTAGACGGATCCATTTTTAAACAGCATGTCAATGCACATCCCTGGCCAGAGACACCCTGCCCGGCACCCTGCAGCCAGGCCCACCCAGGCCGGATGACGGGTGGGGCACAGTGTCCAAAACTCATTGAACAACAGCATGGCTGTTGGAGCGGAAGGTATCTTGGTAAAAACAGTACAAATGAGGGGAGTTGTACAATGTATCACAATGTACAATGTTGTATGTTTGTCACTTGAGATTGAAAAAAAAAATTATATTTGCATTATAAAAAATTCATTGCAAAACTGTTAAAAGCTATACAAGAATGATATAGAAATATCTGTTGCAACCCAAGTCATACAGTCTGAATTTCCGGATCCTGTTTGTCTTCCAAATTACTGAACAGACGGGGCCTATTTGGTGGATATGTCACGAGAGATGAAAATAGCACATGGCTCCATGATCAAAGCTCACAAGACGTCATCCGTCAGGGTTCATTTTCATGTCTAAATTTCTCAAAATAAAGAAATTACATAAATAAAATGGAATGGACTGTATTTACGCACTTTTCTAGGCATAGACCACTCAAAGCACTTTACAGGACAGTCAAAATTTACCCAACAACGCGCTGCTATTCACCATGCTTTTTTTCTCCATATCATTCATACACATTCATACACTGCCAGAAGAGCTGCCAGAGGCAGTTTAGGGTTAATTGTCTTGCCCAAGGACACATCTGCATCTGGACTGGCTGGGACTGAACCTTCGGGTTGGTGGACGAACGACTCTACTAAATTAGAATTGATGAATGACCCTTTAGCAGCGTGAAGGATTGGTGCAATATGATAATAGGTCTAATTAATTGAGACAGATTTGTAAAGCATGTTATATCAAGATATAAAGTATCAGTGAAATGAGACTTGCAGGAGATAGAAAGGAAGCTGAGGAAAGTTAAATTTCATGCATTTTTTGGATTCTTTTTTTCACAGTTGAATATGCATATTATTACTTATTATAATTTATTCCAGAAGAAATGACAAAAGGACACAAGCTTTTGATCGCGATCGACTTTCTCCCAGATTCTTCCGAAAGCTTGTGTGTGTGCACAAATCGAAGAAACGCACAAAGCAAGAACACACAAGAACATGTTCACACGTCACATGCAAATCTAATTGATGACTTACTCAGATGGAACCTCGGGCGGTGAACCAAATTTTTGAACACATGATTTATCCTGCTTTTCCTCAAGGCCCGAGTATTGAGAAACATTCAGACACCCTTGTGTCTGTACATGTTTGTGTGGATGACTGTGGAGCAGCACAGCGCCTGTGTGTGTGTGTGTGCGCGTGTGCACGTGTGTGACTCTTGCTGTTTACCGCTTTCTAAAGTTAATGCTTTCCTCCAGTTGCTCACCAAATTCTCAGAATCACAACAGCTAAAATACATAAAACAGTAGTCAAGAGCCTTGAAAACGACAGCCTAGGTGATGTTTCTCTAATCTCAGGCATGCAGGTTTGACAAGAGTGGGACCCACACTCAGGAAATGTAATGTTTAATTTCTCATTAACATTATATCAGTGCCAAAAAAATGCAGTAAGTCTTGGATACACTTTCTCCTCCATAACAACAAGCAAAAATAAAATGCAAATTAGATGCAGTATTCAACACAAGAATCTCCCTGAAGAGTGCAGAGACCAGAATGAACACATCCAGCCTTCAAGACAATGCAAAGTCTTTGCACAACATTATTTTCAATATACATTCACGTCCATCACTGTTCATCACATTAACAGAACCTCGAGTGTAACCTTTGTGCTGCTGGGGGAATTTCATTGACATTTCCACGCTTCAATTCTAAATTTCTGATTCACTGGATGATCATAATTTACATAAAAGTACCTCCAAGCTCGCTTTTTTGATCTCTCCTTTCTTCCTCTGACGTGGTTTTTTGAATTTGACCTGATTTCTCGTGCAGGGGTTTTGGGACACACCAACACCCCACCTCTCACCCCACCAACCTCCAGGCAATGCACCTGCGTACAACTCTGACACACAGACATGCAGATACACACACAGAAAAATGTGTGCATAGACAGATGCATAAACTGTGTGTTTACAGTCTGTAACAGCCAACCTCACTGTGTCAAACCCAGTGTTTGGGCAGTATGCAGCCACTGACAGCCGTCATCAGGAGGTCTCCCATTAGGTCTTATGACAGCAAAACACCACGGACACCTGGGTAGTCGCACACACACTCTAAACACCGTGTGGAAACCGCTGAGAGACGCACAGCAGGATTGATCTTCCTCAGTGCTATTGATTAGCCTACCCCCGACTCAGACGAGAAGACACCAGCTGTGTCAAGCCGTTTACTTCCCAAAGTGCTCCGTCTCCTGCATGGAAGATGAAAATAATGACGCTGCGAGCGTCTTCTCTCAGAGAAATTCTGCCGGCTGCAAAAGGGCAGGAAGTCCACTGGGGAACAGTTACCTCAGATGAAGGTCGCTCCAAGCCATTTGAAAGTGTGTGTGCTCGTGTGTGTGTGTGTGTGTGTAATACACTGTTTGAAACTACTCTTGCAATGTGAATGTAAATTTGCTATGTTCTAATCTTTAGGGAAGAACGTAACCAACAGTATTTCCTACATGTTTGGCTTTCTGTAATTTTGCATTCGACGTGCACACACACACACTGAAGAAAGTTGTGAGTTATATCACTGGGGGACTTATCTGATTTATACTAGACGTCTTTTGATTAAGAAAAAGAACAAATAAAAAAACAACATAGTCTGGTGATAAAAGTAAAACAGTTTGAAAGAAACAGAGATGGCAAAAATAGGAATCATAAAATGCTGAATATAGAATAAAAAACGGTATTTTTGTTCAGTCAATAGTGTAAGGGGATAATTGCCTTCATCACATTGCTAATCTTACACTTTTTAACTTAGACATTTTGAGTTTGTTTGATGTTTAACCAGGAGTTTGATGGAGGCTTGATATCAGTTTGAGCTCAGCAGAGAAACTGGGGTCGAGCTGAGCGCGGCGGCTGGAGGCTCTAAGCGTCTACCAAAAGGGTGAAATCCAATTCCCAGTAACTCGAAACGTGTCCTATTTTCATGTTGTTTGATCCAAGTCGACTTGTTGAATGTGGCTCAGCCTGCACATTTAGGAATCAACTGTCTGAAGTTGTAAAGTGCGCGGACGCTGCTGTTCAGGAAAATGTCTGGACATGCATGTCTGAAAGCAGCTATAGTGTCTTTAAATACAGTAGTTGTGAACTTTATATGGATGATGTGGAGCTGTTTAAAGGCACATTTCACATGACTAGGTTGAGTAATGACAGTCAAATGTAATGTAACCAATTGATTGCATATGCATATTGGGTATAACTTTTTTTATCCAATAAGTTGTTTCTAACTCCTAACTGTACAATTGCTTTGCCTTTCTATTCCTGCCTATTAATCGTCTATTTTATAGAAATGCTTTATACAATCCCATTTATAGAAACTTTAAAACCACAAATTGCCAGTATATACATATCTGCAGCTCTGGTCCCTGTGAACCAGTTTGGGAGAAACTGTACATAGAGTAAACATATAGATTTCTGTTTTGAGCCTGTACAGTAAATCCTGTTTGTTCACCTGGGACCTTGCGAGTGTTATCATGTTGGTATACATGACAACCTGAAATCATCTCAGCATGTGACTCTTTGAAATGAAAATGAGTGGATATGAAAAAACTTGGAAATCCATAAATATGACAAACATCACATGACTAGCATCCACATGATGTCTTTGAACTGTCTGATGTGTACTTGTTGTGTGGTGCCTGAAGTTCCATTTGCACATTTTCAACATGTGAAGTTCAGGTGGTTTTTCTTTTTCTTTAGGTGACACTTCCTGCCTGGCACCCGAGCTCCTCGAACATCCCTCTGATCTGACAGGCTGCTGTTTGGGTTCAAGACATCCGGCAGTCTCCTTCCTCTCCAACTCAAAATGTCTCTCTCCTGCTCTGCCCCCTTTTTTCCCTCTTTGGCCCCTCTGTATTTTTGACAAGCTGGCACACTCAAAGGGCATTGTCAAAATGTCAAACTTTATAAAATATAGATATAGAAAAAGATGCACAGACGTTGAGGGAAATGGGGGAGAAGATGAATGGGAGGAATATAAGAGAAGTGTAAAAAAAAAAAAGAGAGAAGACAGAGTGAGAGAGTGAGGAAAGAGATATGAGCTCTCTGTGGTAAAAGACAATAAAGTGTGAAAGGTTCTTCCTTTGTTTGATGTCCTCCCCTCGGGGTCTATGTGACAGAGACTGCAGCAGAGCCAGAGTTAAAAGAGGAAAAAATGACAGGAGTCATTTCTCTTATTTTCTCTCAAATGGCCCTTCAGGAAGATGGTAGCGTGTGTATCTGTGTGTGTGTGTGTGTGTGTGTGTGTGTGTTTGTGTTTGTGTTTGTTTGTGTGTGTGTGTGTGTGTGTGTGTGTGTGTGTGTGTGTGTGTGTGTGTGTGTGTGTGTGTGTGTGTGTGTGTGTGTGTGTGTGTGTTTCAGAGAGTGGACGAGAGAAAGGGGAGAACAAGACGCAAAAGAGAGGTAGAGAGGGAGCCGCCGTTGGGGTCTAATAAATCAGGCCTGCATTGAACAGGAGGGTCCTGAAGGATCTTGTGTGGGAAGACAGGTGTCCATAGCGTTCTGGGGCAGAGGTTATGGTCAGACCTACCAGTCATTCATACAACACACACACACGCACACACGCACACACACACACACACACATTGACACGGGCAGGGTTAAAATTATCCAGGGACAAAACCGGTTTCCTCCCCTTATACCTCATTACCATGTCACAGCTTTCGGCTTCATATTTGGTTTCGTTTCAAATGTGAAATGCTGCTGTGATCAAATAATGAGAGCAAAAGGCAATGCGAGCCGCTTTTGTAAACAGTTTACCATTGATTGTTCTGCCGCTTATTGTGTTTCACTGTGGGGTTTTTTTCTTTTCCGTTTATAAAAAAGTGAGGCTGGCACCTCGGCGTACTGTGGCGGTGGCTCCCCTACAACATTTGCATAATAATAATTTGTTGGCTGCAGTCATGGAAATGAAATAAAATATTGTTCTTTTATTCTGCAGCACGCAGCAATATTCTGCAAAGACATCCAGTTATTGCACTTGACAAATATGAATTAAAGACAGGTTTGAGCTGGAATGGAAGCCTCTCACCTCACTCTGCTTCTCTGCCGTTTGAGAGGGAATGTCGTAGTGTAATCATCCATTTTTCCCAACTTCTTTGCCACAATTAATACATGATTCATGATTTGAAAAAGTAGACGACGTCCTCTGCTAATAACAACATGGAATGGATTAAATCAATGACACCAGACCAAAGCGACTTTGACGTCTAAATAACAACTCAAACATTTGGAGTCCGCTGTTCACATGATGCATCTACTGATGTGAAACATGCCCAACACAAACAAATAGATCTCAGACTTGTTTTCAAATGGAAAACGAACTGTATTAGTGCTTTTTTAGTCTTATCAACATTCATCCAGTCATACATTCATTCATGCGGCGCCTTTTCCATCACACACCTCCTTGACCTTTCACACACACTGCCTACAGCGTTGTCAGGGGCAATTTGGGGTTCAGTGTCTTTCCCGGGGATGCTGCGACATGTGGACTGGAGGGCCCGGGGAATTGCACCACCGACCTTTTGCCTGGGCCACAGCTGCCACCTATCAAATCAGGGAAAGGTTGATTTGCATAAAGTTTGAAAGGATTAGGAAATAATCTCAAAGAAATCAGAAAAAAAATAATCAGTCCACAGTTAGATACACTCTTTATAAATGGCAAGTAAAACAAAATACTCCAGCGCAACAGCGTAGGACTTACAGGAATAACAGGAGCTGGTTAAAACTCTGCTCCAGAAACTACACAAATCATCGAGCGTGGTGTCCAACAGCTGCACCGGACATTTGCCAAAGAGCACCTTGTGACGCCATCGTGTCACTGGGAAGAATCATTCGTAGACTGGTCAAACTAAGTATTCGGAAGAAGCACATGCAGCACTATGTGCAGTGTATCCTTCAGGGTGGCCGTTCGCCTGCTGACGCTCAGTAGAAGTGATGCAGCAGGATGATGTCCCCAAACATCAAAGGATATTTAATACAGAATGACTTCAAAGAAAGAAGAGCGGTGGAGAGATGCTGTGAAACCACCTCGAGAGGGCCGTTCACACCACGCATCCTCAGAATATGTCTGATGTGAAGCCTTTCTGTGGGAACAAATAGTCCAGAATTCCTCCTGGACGTTGATCAGGTCTGATCCACAGCTACAGAAAACAGGTTATTGAGGTTAATGCTGCCAAAAGAGCTTTTTCCACCAACAATGTGAATGTTTAATGACTATGTTCCATAAAGATACTAAACATTATAATCTCATTCTTGTTACTGTCTTAAGCACGTTTTGTTTGTCTATTCTTTAGACTTTGATGAAAATCAGATCAGATTTTATGACAGATCACATTAAACGAGGCCATTCGAAAAGGATTCACATACTTTTTTGTGCCTCTGTATGTACATTTGTGTCGATCGATAGTTTAGTTGTTGTAATATACACAGGAGGTCCTGAGAAATTGAGCTGTATATTTGTTTCTGGGATAAAACCAGAGCAGTCAAATTTCCATCATCTGTTAGAGTCGTTTCTGCGTGTGTGTGCGTGTGTGTGGGTGTGTGCGTGCGTGGGTGTGTGCGTGCGTGCGTGCATGCGTGCGTGCGTGCGTGTGTGTGTGTGTACGTGCGTGCATATATGCCTCAGGGTTATGGATAGGGGAAACATTGCATGCCTCTCTTCTCTGTCCTCCTTTTCACCCTCACAGATGCAGAAAAATGAAACTCATTCATGTCGCAAATACACACAAACTTTATTCACACAGACCCACACACGTACAAATATACACATGTGCAGACAGTCAAAGAGTGAAGGGTCCCACGGAGTTCATAAGCTAGTGAATAATAAAAGCGTCACTCTGGACCAGGCAGTCTGCTGTAAAAATGGCCTGTCTGTGACATGAATATGATTTTTGCCATGGGTGTGTGCGTGTGCACATGCAGATGTGTGTGAGTGAGTGTGCTCTCTATGGCAACTAGATGAATTATTCACTGTTTACTGATGAGGAAGCATTTAGGCTCCCAGGAGTGGTGCTCAGAAGCAGGCCTCACCTCTCTCCTCTTGCCTTCTCCATCTCTATCTCCTCTCCTCCTTCCCTCTTCCCTACTTGCACCCATCACACTTTTATCATCTCTCCATTATTGGAGCTGTTGGTTCGAACATGATTCCTTTGTGGGAGAATAGCGCAGCTGTAGAAATGTTCTAATGGTCAAATCTCTGTTGTGGTGAACACAGTAGGAATGTATTAAGTGGTAGGGTGACAGTCAACACTTCCTCTTTGGGGCTGGCTTTGCTGAATTAGCATCACTTCACTGACTGGACTGAGGCAAACAGATATATCCACACAAATATGCATAAACCACCGGAAGCCAAGTTTTATCTCTCTCTCTTGTACACACACACACACACACACACACACACACACACACACACACACACACACACACTCACAGGTTAAAACACAGTTAATACATGCACTAATCAAGCTCCTATTACCAGAAGAAGTCTTTCACACCTGGGTACCAAACTCCCTTCATCTAATTGGTCCGCTGAGAAAATCGCTAAGCTGTTCACATCTGCAGATGGATACATACACACTCATGCATGCACACACACACACACACACACACACATGGTCACTTTGCGCCAATCAGTGCAGAGTACCTTGGGCGATGTGCACAGTTCCATCCTTCCCTTTATCCACCCTTTATCCCATGGTTCATCCCGTGCTTTCAGCTCCATCGGTCCCAATTACCACAGCCAGAGACCCCAATCCCTGGAACAGAACCTCAACACACACTCTCACACACGCACACACACACACACACACACACACACACACACACACACACTTAGTCACAGACCTGCGTCCACAATAACAAAAAGGGTCCAAGCTTTTTTTAGCCTATTGGTATCGTTCCTATGTGTTTGTGGTGTTTTGTTAAGTGGGAATTGCATGTGTGTGTGTGTGTGTGTTTCAGGAGTTGGGTAGTTTCCCATCCGGAGCAGCCGTTGTGCTGCTTATTAAACAAAGCCTGTCTAAAGCTGTCCTAATCCTTTCCCATAGCTATCCCTGACTACACATATAGACACACACACACACACACACACACACAAAAAGATTTCTGCACAGTCGCTGAAGTCCAGTGTTCAGCAACATATTTTATCCTCTGTCAACCCCAACAGATACAGAGAGAAAAAATAATATTTTTTTTTTCTTTCTATTTTTATTCAAGAGTGTGGTCTTTCGTTTTGAGAGAACTATGTCTAAATTATAAGTTTAGATTTTGGGGGGTTTTCTGCTCCATCTCAAAACTGTTTGTCTTCACTCAGATATACTGTTGCTGTATAAATGGCCCCGCGCTTCTCTTTGAGTCCTTCTCCTTCTCTTCATGCTCTGAAGGCTGCTTCTGTGCGCACTGCACACACAAAACTCTCCTCTCAGATGTCTGCTTTCAGATTTACCCTGCCAAAAAATCCCCAACCAATAAATGCCAGATATGACGTTGACCAATTAAATCGTCAGTAACTGCTCATAAAGGACACCAGGTGAAAGAAAGTGAGCACGCCCACTGGAAAGCAGCGACAATATCATTTCTGGAAATAAACTCCATAGAGAAATAGATGGTGGGAAAATGAAGTATTGGCAATACACACAAACTTACACACATAGACATATATATATATAGAGGTCATAGTTTTTTCAGTCGCCCATCTGGGAAAGAAGATAACCGTTGCTACCCACTAGTCTATGCAGCAGTGTGTACAGATTGTGTGTGTGTGTGTGTGTGTGTGTGTGTAAGGGGAATTTTATCATCTGTGCTTCAGAACCCACAGCACTCAATGCCACTAAACCTGCACCAAAACAGCTCGACCAGCCAAAACACTGCGTCATCTATTTTCGAAGCATAAATTCATCTCATAATGAAAGTCAGAGGAACCTGAAGAGATCTCTTGGCATTTTTTTTCTCAAAATGAATATGGCACAAGTTACAGTACAGAAACACAAGGGAGGGTGAGAAACTGCCTTTGGACTCGAAACACAAGTTTGAGTGTATCAAATAGTTTATTTCAGTTCATTTTAGCTGCATACAACAGTTTTAAGGGAGGGCAGGGATGGGGAACCATTTTATTACCAAGGGACACATGCATTTTTATAACATCCTAAATCCTACACACCACATACTAAATTATTGAACACAAGTCACACTACCTTCTGTAATAGAAAAGTTCTTTTTTGGTGAGGTATCTGATGTCAGCTGGTAATAGTGACAATAACTTCAGCTCAAACAAATCCTTACCTTTAAAATCACTGTGCTAATTTCATCCTCATATCAAACTTGGCAGTGAACCCACGCACAAGAATGGCTAGTTGAGTTTGTATTTGTTATGTTTGTTGTTTCATCCCAGGCCACAGAGAAAAACAAATCAGTTTGGGACAATATGTCCAGTTCTGGCAGCTCTGCGGTGGCATAAAAGGCTCATTTACAAATTCTGAATGAAGCTTCAGCATGTGAGTAAAACAGTTTCTCTTGGAAAGTGCAACAAAGACAGTGTATAAAAAGTGCTATAATGCCTGCATATTATGAATTTATCTTTTAACCATTTGTTCATTAAGCAGCCTAAACTCAAAAACTGTTTTATTTTTCTCAAATTCACAATCTAATGTTCATGTTTACTGCACTGTACACTTTGTACACTCCCCTCATTCAACCAAGCAGCATATAGAAACATAGTTTGATGTTAATAATATTGTTTCACCTTGACAGGGTGTAAGTGTCTCTGGACTGCCTGTCTGAATGGAAAGTCATATCTGACTCAACATATAGCTGTGTTTGCTTTACGGTCATCGGTCGTGTGCATGTGCGCGTATGTCTGACGTGTGTAATGAGGCTTATACTGTATGTCTGTGTGAAGGAGACTGGAAGTGTGTCCACATCCCTGTTTGTCCACAGCTCTGGTTTGTGTTAGCATGGCACCCTGTGACACCCCTGGAGGTGTGTGTGTGTGCGTGTGTGTGTGTGAGTGTGTGTGTGTTTGTGTGTATGTGTGTTCAAATTACCTAAAAATGTGTCTGCACTCTCAAATCATCACTTATGGAGATTTCATCCCAGGTTCATGCATTGACACAAACACACACACACACACACACACACACACACACACACACACACACACACACACACACACACACACACACACATACAGTGAAGTGGAGAGGATTTGAGAAGGGCTGGGGCTGTTTCAACAGCTACTTCGGACACACGCAATTTCAATATTTCAGTGAAGAGTACTCCACATGGACGCAACTGTCAAAGACGGATACACAAATATCACGCATTCACACTCAGAGCTGTCCCTTCAATAAGTGTGTATAATGTATGTGTCCAAGAAGAGCATGGCCACAAGCACTTCTTTGTCTCGAGACAAAGAGCAGGTCAAAAACATCATTAGTTGGAGGCTGCAGGACACACACACACACACACACACACACACACACTCAAACCGGACTTACACACACTGTTTTCCAGATGCTAATATTACTGCCAGCAGGGGCTCTAGGCCCCCAGTGAGACTCTGAAGCAATCACTGGACTCACAGTTGGAAGAGCATCACTTCTCTCCGACACACACACACCAGCAGCATTTTACCCAAAAAGAAGGCTTATTGAATTTTTATGAAAGTGAAAAAATAAAAAGCAGGGCAAAGGTGAGTGGGCATGAAGGGAAAAAAAGAGAAATAAATTGTTTACACATCTATTGTCCAGCTTGTTCAAAGCCACACAAAATAGACAGGGCTCCCCGTCTATAACCCTGTCCTCATGAGTCATGGCATAAATCACTTTAAATTGTGTTTGTTCACACTAATCCAACCTTGGTGTGCCGTGGAACGGTGCAGTCAGCACCTATGTGCACATACCCTCACCCACACACACACACACACACACACATGGTAACCTGACCTCTCTCCTCTCTAAACTCCTGTGAACTGACATGAGCCTCACGAAACGCTCTGACATCAGCTCTCAGTGCAGAATATCTCATTAAATACACTTTGTCTGGTTAAAAACATTACATATTTGCTCTTTCGCCTCAGCTGTTATTGGTTTGATTCACCTGCAGCATCACCGTGCTGCAGGCGCTAATTAGAAGCTCTCTATTCACATCCACTGTCTCCTCTCTCTCCCTCTCTCTCTCACTTCTCTTTTCTTTTTTTATTTCCGTCTCTCTGAATGACTGCAAGGTGTAAGGCCAGAGGAATGTGCTGGTGTCTGAGCCTGTATAAACACACGCTGCTCTGAGAAAGCAAAGGACAGTGGCTCAGCCCTACACACAAAAGCGAGGCTGTGCTACAATAAGCACCACAGAGCGGAGCGTCAGGGCCGAGTGGAAAACCACAGGAGAGAAGTGATGACAAAGAGATGTTACACCTCTCCATCCCTCCTCCTTTTCCCTCAACTCTCCTCCCCTCCCCCATTGTTCATTCCCCGGCATCAAGGTCGGACCATGATAGAAATGAAGCACCGCTCCACCCCTCTCCTATCCACTCACCACACACACACACACACACACACACACACTCTTATGAACACACGCACAGACTGATGAACGCCCGCTGCTGTAACTCAGTCCTCGCTGTGACATCATTAATACGACATACTGCCCACAGTGACATCATTAATAAGAGCAGGGGTGCTGACTCTTCCTTAATGGCTCCCTAAGTATGACAGGCTTGACATATTGTCCGGTGGTGATCCTGTGTTTGTGTGTGGGAGTGTGTATTCATGTCTAGCAGAGAGGCCTGTGCATATACGCTGGTGCCTGATTTACACAGCGGGCTGCTGTTTGCAGGGTGCAAGTAAATGTCAGACAGAGCAGGCACACTGTCTTTTTTAAGCAATTAGGGGAACAGTTTCTGTCCCACCCTGTGACACATCCTCACAAACCGACCACACACACACACACACACACACACACACACACACACACCCCCCTCTTTTCTGGTTTCCTGGCTGATGGCCTACACTGAGCAGGAGATGGATTCTGAATAATTAGGGAGATAATTGCCCAGGCAGGGGAGAAAGAGAAGATCAATGGTTGATCTTTGAGTGAGTTTGTGTGTGTTCTCATGTGCATGTGGGACGGGGGAAGGAGTCGAAGGGCAAATTTGTGTGTCGACGCATATGTCCATTTTGGACACTGCTGATTCAAATGTTAGAAATTAAGAAATTAAGGCCAAAAAAACCCGCAGTCTGGTTCAGCTATAATATAAAATGATCCTCATGCACCTAGAGCTTCAGATAGAACTGTCCTACATAAGAATATGTATAAATATATATATACTGTATGTATATGTGTTGGTGTTGTCATGGAAGTAAAAACAAAATGTGTTTTGAAGTATAGTGTGTTCATAAAAGGCAATGCTGCAATGGAAGACTGTTTCATCCCGAGTCTTTGTTCAGCCTGACATCAGTAGAAACAGACTTCCCTGTCTTTGTTTAGCAGAGGGGAGAGATGGAATAAAAAAAAAACAGAGAGATACAGGAAGGGCGAGAGAGTGGCAGGTCAGACTGCACCTGCTAAGCAACGGATAAATTGTCATGGCAAGACTTCACGTTCGCCTCGTTTTGTTTCTGACACAACCACACGCACGCACGCACGCACATACGCACACACACACACACACACACACACACACACACACACACTGAAGACAAACAAATCTCTGACAAAAGCTTCATCAGAGCCTCCTGCTTCCTCTTAAACTTCTTCCAAAGCTTTGTCTCTCTCTCCCACTCCTTCTGTGCTCCTCCTCTACCCTCCTTCCTCCCATCTCCTCCCTCAGACAAAGGTGAGGACACGTCAGCCTGACAATCAGACTGGGACTCAGAGCGTGAATATAATTAGTGCACACACACACACACACACACACACACACGTGGCACACACATGACATACATGATGAGTTGCCGACACCTCTCATGGCAGCCAAACAATGGGCCTCACTGACATTCATCTCCACCATATTTAACTCCATGCAGACAAGAAGAACGTGGTTGCCCCTGCTATCTCGGAGCTCTTCGCTTCTCTGCACCATGCATTTACATTTCAGTCCTTTAGCAGCCGGCCCTGAATTCAGAATCATC
Source organism: Scophthalmus maximus (assembly GCF_022379125.1). NCBI lineage: Eukaryota > Metazoa > Chordata > Actinopteri > Pleuronectiformes > Scophthalmidae > Scophthalmus > Scophthalmus maximus. Next base: position 13,812,754 of record NC_061533.1, on the reverse strand, counting down.
AATTTCGTATCTAGGCTACCAACAAAGGCAAACAACTGGGACAGCATCACTGTCATCACTATTAATAGAAGTTCCTCAGCTGTGCGTATTGCTTAGGATTATTACAATATGTGGAGCAGACACAGGGAGGAAGAGTCTCGCAGAGGAGGAAGAGGCGAGGGATGAAAGGTATATTAAAAACAGAGGGGGCAGCTGTGGGTGTAAAGCTGTATCAGATAGGCAGTGGCAGGTCGAAAGCCTGGACTCATCATCATCTCCATATGAAAGGAGCTCTGTGCCACTCTAAACACTACATATGCATTTGTAATGCAGCTCAGACATACGACTGGGAATTCATCCACCACTTTATGTGTGTGTGTGTGTGTGTGTGTGTGTGTGTGTGTGTGTGTTTAGACAGGTGCTCAGAGGACAAATAGTAATGAATCTGAATTCAAATGTCCAATCCCCACCTGGCACACAACATACCCACCGACACAAACCTCATCCTTGAATAGGACGGGTCAATTTTTTGAGCATCCATCGAGCCACGTCGCGCGAATAACAAAGGAAATGGCGCCGTGATAACTAGGTGTCCACCCCTCTAATTAGAGCTAGCCCGAGACATTACGATGTCTAAATTAGCTTTTTCACAGCATGCCACCTTCCCAGTTTGCATTAAAAAAAAAAGAAGAATATCTCCAGCAGCGCAGGCCCTGTCTGTCTTTGTGTCTCCCTGCCTGTCGGCTGATCCATGATCTCAGACTGGAACGGTGCAGCTTACAGTAAAGCTGGCAGCTGACTGACAGCTCCAGTCAAAAACACGAAACATGTTATGTTTCAGCACCTCCCGACAGATGACACCCTGGGGAAGCGGAGTTAACTTTAATGGTTTGTTTAGTTTGGAGAAGTATGTGTGTGTGTGTGCATGCAAGTGTTCATGTGCATGTGTGTGTGTGTCTGTGTGTGTGTGTGTTCAGTTTGAAGCGCGCAGGCATAAAAATTGCAACGGGTCTGTGGGGGCTGATGACTTCACGCACAGTTAATTGGCAAACTAGGTTATTGCCGTGCAAAACACTTACTTCCACAGACAGACCTGGATCTACCACATGCACACACCTGCTGAAAGATAAATAACAACATGAACACTGCCGGTGTCACATGTTATGCCCAGACAGGTAGCTTCCATGAACTGTTCCATGTACCGTACTCTTCAGGTGCCTAAATGATAAGAAACACTCCCTTTTTGCCTGAAAAACAACCTCCGACTACGGAGAATGTTTTCAACCACAAGAGCCAAATAGTCCCTCTCTCGCTTCAAACTGTGTTTTATGGGCACAAGCATCCTCCTTGAGTGCTATATTTACTCCGCTCCAAAGGCATGTCGCACATTCACTCCTCAGAAAATGAAAAATTCTCTGCAAGATGACAAATCCTGAGTTTTAAACAGCACGGGCAGTTTCACTGGAAACTCCATCAGACGTCCTACCAGACGCGGGGGGAAATAGCTTTTTCAGCCGAGTAATACAATATGCACGCATGAAGCTGTGAGCACGTAAAGACTGGGGAAAAAATAAAAATGGTTACCACACACAGTGACAGAAAATGAGAAATAACGCCATTATGCTTTCTCGGCAAAACATAGAGGGCCATAATGGAATAATCTGCTAAACACATTAACTTAACATTATACTGTCACAAGGTGGTTGATATGCTATTAACTACTACAACTATTACTGAACTGTAGGGATCATCCGTCCTCGAGGTTCACACACACACACACACACACACACACACACACACACACACACACACACACACACACACACACACAAAGAGAGTTTATAAGCTGCTTGTGTTTTGCCTTTTTCTGTCCATAAACAGATCTATCAGAACGAAAGAACACAACAGACTGGTAAATCCAGTTATCCTCCATCCACAGAGGAAATGACCTGGACCAGGCCATCTGTGAGCGAAGAGTGTTCACGAGCATGCATTTGTGTGTGTGTGTGTGTGTGTGTGTGTGTGTGTGTGTGTGTGTGTGTGTGTGTGTGTGTGTGTGTGTGTGTTTGTGTGTGCTTGAGAGACAGAGCGAGAGGAGAGTAGGGTGGGGATACAGCAAAAAGAGGGAGTTTCGGCGCTGATGCTCATGTGTTATTCATGAGAGCGCTGAGAATTTCTGGAATAAAAGCTTTTTCAAACATTAAGCAAAAGAGAGGACAGCAAAGTAAGGAAGACGGGGGGGGGGGATGACTTCACCGGGCTTTTTGCAGTCTTATCTCTCTCCATCTCCGGCTCTCTCTCCTTTGTTTCCATTCTGAGGCTGTCAAACAGAAAACAGGAATGTAATGGACTGAAAGACAATCAGTGGACGAAGAGAGGCGCGGGGGAAAGAAAGGGAAGCAGATGGGGAGAATCTGAAGAGAGGAAACTGACGGAGAGAGGGTTGGCTACATGAGTGAGGTGACTGAAAGAGAAAGGAGGGGGCCCAGGCAGGCAGATGGGCTGAACGAAGGGCAGTGCAATGCTCCAGGTGTCACATCTCAGGATGAAAGCAGAGTAGAAACATGTCGCCGGTCGCCTCTCTGATCGACATTTGGAAAAAGTCAAATGAAACCGAATTGGCTCTATATTAGCCTCTGGGAAAGCTTACATGATGATAAACAAACAATTACACAATGTTGTTCAAACACAGAACATCTTAATATTCAAATGCGGTGAAAAAGCACTTTTCCGTGCCGAGCCAATTAAAAACACTGAATGTGAAAATTACAACCCAAGCCCTGACAGAGCAGTGGGGACTGATGGATCTTTTTCTACCTGTTTATTAAACAGAAAAAAACGTATGGCCCTATTTTAATGAAGCATGGAGGATTTATGCAGCATTCTTTTTTAAATAATGCATATATCAAAGCTTATCTTGTACCTTTTTGATCTGCCGCACTAAAAAAAATTTAATTAATTAAAACCCCCATTCGATTTCAGCAATATTTTTTTCCCTGCCATAATAAATGCCATAATTATAACTGAGTGATTGTTTGTACGAGTTTGCTGCAGTGCATGTGTTCGTGATTAATTTAAGTTAAAGTTTTTTTCCCGTACAACAACACTGTTAAATGCAATTAGAAGCCAAACGATGTCCTTATGCAACATTCATTAAAAAGTTGTATAAAGTTGAGAGAGCTGCACAGAATCGTATAAACTGCCTCACGTGATGTCACCTGAGTTTGTTGGTTGGGTCGGCAGTTGGAAAAACAAATGAATCTTGGGGGTGTAGAGTTAGAAAGAAGTGATCTTATTTAGACCTATGTAGCCCCGTGGCTCAAAGGTACTTTAACCACAGCATTACACAACCGAATCCACGAGAAAACTGTTGGTGGTTGTGATGCATTATGGGTAATGTAGGCAACAGATTTTGACAAGAAACAAGAACGTGTGAAAAACCAAAGAGAGATATCTCTGGTTCTGTTTTTCCTACTACTAATCATTAGTCTGTTGATTTAGGGCGTTCTGAAGTAGTATCCTTCCAAGAGGCGCTTCAAATGAAAATATATGCTTTAAACAAACGTCATCTTAAAATCACCGCAACAGAACAACCTGTGTCTGCAGCAGTGAACGAGAGAATCTGTGCGACGGTGGCAAAATAAAACCAGTTGTTCTGCTGGAGGCTTAGTGGACCATCTTTCCATCTCACTACCACCAACAAAGTGAGTGCACTAAACCTGCACCTGGAGCACAGCGAGTGTGTCTGTGAGGTCAGTCCCATAAAAGTGCACCAGCAGGTGCCGGCTACAGTACATCACACGGAATTACACATTCAGTCATACACACACACACACACATAAAAAAAAACCACAAAACACATGCACGGTTGAGCTGATACATCTAGACGTCTGACTCCAGAGCTCATGGCTTCTAAGTGCTGCTCGTTTCCTCAAATCACCTCTGTGGGAGTGGGACGGAGAGACAGTGAGACTTCACTGTTATTATCCCCTTTTTTCTCTTTAGTGTGTCATGATTCAGATCAAATAAGCTGTTGTGTTAGACATAAGGGGGCAACCATAACAGATATTTACACCATTCATAAAACCACAGTCGGAGCACAGATGAACGCAGGAGCCGCACACTCACTCTCTCCAGATGTCTGTCTGATTTGGATGATATACCGTTCTGCTGCTTGGTTCTGCCAGGGGGTTTGGGTGAGGACTTTACTGCGAGCCCCCTGATTGGCTGGCCCCTGCGTGACCCAGACTCGCTGAGAGTCGTGAGATGTCAGACATGATTCTGAGGGAGCTACGCACGGAGAACCCGCGATGCTCTGAGGTTTCAGGGACTGTGTCTTGATAGGTGGCTGTAGGAGAGGCTTTTGTAAAAGTCTACAAATGGAAAAAAGTGGGTCAAGTGCGATTTTCGGCTTTGTTGTTTGTTTGTCAAATGTGAATGTGCAGCTTTTCTCTCAACCGAGTGCTTCCAGGTGGATCAGCACTTAGTTGTACACCTCCTGGAGATGCTTTCTGAAATACAGTCCCTGCTCTCGTCCTTTCTAGCACGAAGTCCTGCTTATCGCATCCCAACAAACCATTTATCAGACATCTTTAACACACACAAAAAAAACCTACTTAACGACATAAAGTGAAGCAGTTTATTTTTAATGTGTTCCTGAGAGGCAGCCGGAGCCTTGACAGTCTCACTGACTGGTCTGTGTCAAACGCTGACAGGAACCGGGAAGACTGTTACTGCCTCGGCTGTACCAGAAGCCATCAGTAAATCAGATGAGCTTATATATCAGAGAATGTCAGATTAAAGGAGGTGGCACTGAATGGTGTCAGTATGTCACTGCAAACAGCATCACTGTTAGCGCCAATACAATAGGCTTGCTCTTATTCTGTCGGTCAGGTGAAGAAGAGGGATTTGATGGGTGTGGGTGTACATGAATGATGGCCATGTGGCCGTCAGACAGGGCAGGGAGGTAGGACCATGCACATAGTCAGTTCAGGCCCCCAGGCAAACAGAGGTGAGATGTATTGATGCCACTGATCCCAAAATACAGAAGTAATAAGTCACAGATGTGGGTAGTGAAGTGAGTAAGTAAGTGACACTAATTTATTTAGCACCTTTTGAGAGCATAGAAGCCACAAAGTGCTTCACGGAGGCAATAAAAGCATCAAAATACATGAAGACTTTAAAAGACAATAAAAGAAAAAGACAGATCATAGACAAATCACGCAAAGGTAAGTCTGAACAAATGGGCCTTGAGCTGCTTTTCAAAGGTTTCTACATTGTCCACAGATCTAAAGGTCCAATGGGAGATAGTTCCAAAGTTTAGGTGCTACTTCCTCAAAAGCACAGCGTTTCCTCAGTTTTGAACTGATATCGAAGAACTACCAGCAAGCCTTGACCCGAGGAACTTAGAGACCTGCAGTAGACCTCTGACGTAGGCCGGTGCCTGACCATGCAGACCTCTATAGGTGATCACAAGAACTATAAACCGGATTCTGAAATTGACGTGGAGCCAGTGGAGAGCAATCAAAATTGAATTGCGAAGTGGATGAGAGGCAATGTCTCAGCCTCATTCCCTCGCCCTAATGGAATGAGAATCATTCTTAGGATCTATAAACATAATAAATGTTAATGTTGGTCTGTTTGCCAATTAATGTATCGCAAGACTCAATCTCTGCACTATGCTGTTTTTTACCCTCTGTTCCAAGACAGGTGGTTGAAAAAAAAAAAATGCTTTGAATAACCATGGGGGAATAACAGGGGCAATAGCAGTTTTTGTTCATAATTACACTGATGGACAACATGACTGAACAGAGAAAGCTGCAAGTTGAAATGCTGATGAAAAAAGTAACTGCAGCATTTTTGCTGTCAAAATGTATTGATCTCCCAGAAGTACACAGCAAGGACCAATTATTGCTATAAAACACAGACTGCCACTTTCATGCACAGTTATGGATCATGTGTTACCGCCACAGTGGGCACTGAATGACAGCTACTGCCTGCCCGAAAATAATTTATTTCCGCCCTCGCTGCCAAGGATTCTGACTGATCTCTTTTAGGCACAACATTAAGTAAACAGCCTGTTTTATCCATCCATCTGCAGGTAGACATCTCTATCCTCACTCCTATCTGTCCACCTGGACATCCGTCTTTACGTCCACGTGCCACTCATTCATCCATACATCCATGTAAACATTCGTAGAATCCATCCATCCGTCCAGGCAGTGAGATGCTCTCCCCTGAGAGAGGCTCAGCTGCCTCCTGCCGCCCTCAGACATGTTTTAATGGCAAAATCGGACTATAGGCTCCTCTTGCTCTCCAAAAATGCACACACACACACACACACACACACACACACACACACGCACACGCACACGCACGCGCACACGCACACGCACACGCACACACACACACGTCAAACAATGCATAAAATTAGATGTACATCACCATTCTACCCCCAGCCCTCCCAAGCCGTTATCGTGTTTCACCATGTCTTTATTCAGACACTTGTTTCTAAATCAACATAAAAAAACATTCAAACATTCAACTCCCTGACAATACTGTTTGATTCTCTCTGTAACGTCTATTTATCCCTTTTCTTTTCCTTTTTTTTTCTTTCTTTCTTTCTGCCCCCTGCCCCCACCCTCCACTACCTTTTCCTTTGCTTTTACTCATTTCTACATTTTCTCATTTTCAGGCGACAATGTCACGCTGCCATGTAGCAAACGCCTTGTGTCGATGTGTGTTGCGTGGGGACGGGATGTGTGCGGAACTCATGCACACAGCCACAGAGAGAGGAAAAACTGTGATCAGCCCAGATGGAAGGACACCTGCTCTGTAATGGCGTTTTCAAAGGCTCACTCTCTCTCTTTCATGCCCTCCCAATTTCATACAGACAGACAGACACACACACACACACACACACACACACAAACACACTTACAAAACTTCAGAGAGGCAAACCTGGGCACAACATGAGGGGATATCCTCTTCCTCCCATGGTGCAATAGAGGCACAGTTACTGATGGGATGGGGAGAAATGGGAGGCAGATAAAACGACGATATGGAGCCATAGAGGTAGCTCCAAAAGGGAGGGGAGAAGGAATCAGAGGCAGAAAGAGTCCAAAGGGGGACAGACAGGGAGTGGTTGACACATTTGGCGAGTGAGACTAGCTGTGATAAGACCAGCAGAGTGGCCTTATCTGTGCACAGTTGTGTGTTTGCCCGAGGTGAGTGCAGGATGGATACAGCTGCGAGGCAAACAGGGAGATACTGTATGTGCTGAGGCCAGGGCGCGTTCATAGTCCTCCTCAGGGGCCGTGGCTGGGCCTGAGCCTGAGCTGCAGGTTTTAGATATTTGGTGACGCTGTATCTGAGGTCCTGCATACAGTATATTTAAAACGCAGTCACACAGAAGAGTCCACATTGTTCTATGAGGAAAGATGGACACATTACACATGTAAAACATTGAATGTTATGCAAGTCAAGAGCATTTAATGTTTGGTTAAGAGCAGAAAAGATCTTTCCAATTGACAATTTGATATGCAGGGGGAAACAGAGTAATGGAGGGTTTGAAGGTGTGTTGAATCAGAACACCACTCCAGTTGTGTCTTGAGACCAAGCAAGCAGAATTGGATAAGCAGTTGTCTATGGTGCCCTGCCAAGCCCAACAGCTTGGAATTAAGGATTCTCTCAATTTCCACAAGCACAGACCTCTGCACTGATGGACCGTGTGCCAATGGTGACATTACTCGAGAGTGCTTGCTTTAGTGATCTACAACAATTTTTTCTCTCGCAATAACCCCCACCAAAAAGAATGTCTATATGAATGTCTGTGAGATTCATTTTCCGTTTTGTTTTTTCTTTTGTTTTGTCTTTATGGTCATACAACTATTTATACATTCATGTGATATCACTCAATCACTCAAACACTCAAAGCTTGACTGTACATTAAAGGGTTGAGGTTTGAAATGCATTATAACACAAAGTGACGTGGCGGACCAAAAATAGGAAAGAAATGGCTTAGGGTTCAGAGGGTTACCTTATTAACACAATATAATCATGGCCTTCATAGCTTCTACCTTGCAAAAATGCAATCACTCAAACGGTTTTAAAAAACAAAACATGTAGGCTACATATATCTCTTCAAATATCTTTAAGTCTGATGTAGTTGTGAATTAATGTGTTGAGTGAAGCACAGTGATAAGCTGACTGTGCTTGTTTGAAATAACATTTAAAAAGTAACACATTAACTCAGTTCCTAAATAATGCACCCCTTGCACTATTGAGAAAGTCTTGCACTTCAGAAAAAAGACATGGGGGGACATGTCCTCTGAGCCCCCCCCCCCCCCCCCGTCAATTACGCTCATTTCAAACAACGCGTCAGTTCTCAGAAGTGAAGGCCAATACCACCCAGCAGGCAAACACAAAGCATAGCCCATTACCAGTATCTCAAATTAAGTTCCTGACACCATGAATGTCAATGAGGAGAAGCTGTATATGACAACACGAACCCACACGACACCAGTGCACACACACCCAGACAGAACTAATAAACAAGGAAAAACACACACGCGCACACACACACATGCACACACACACACAATCTGGAAACTTGCAGAAAGACCCACAATTACATGCACACATCACTATGTCATTTAATTCACTTACAAGCAGATTCACTATAACGTAGCCTACAGGTGTCATTAACGTTTCAAACATGGGAAATTATGCAAACACCCTGCCTCGCTGCGGGGGCAAGGAGCTCTGCTGAGTTAACACACTCCTGCAGCCGCACAGACGGAACCGTCTCCTCGTCTGTCGGTGCACCACTACTTTATGGAAACAAACATCTAGTCAATATCATATCTCACATTTACATAAACACACATGGCAGGGGGGGGGGGGGGGGGCGGACTGACAAACATAACGCAGCTGATAAGGAAAACTAATTTCAGAAAACAAAAAACACTCATGTTGACGTCTCACACATGAAAGATGGTATCAATGAACATTTTCTGCTCTCATCATCTTTTCTGACCCTTTGGATAGACTGTCCAGCCGTGTGCCCAGCAAAACCAATCTGCTCTTATTTCATTTCATCCAAACCAATTTGTTTGCTTGGTTGAACTGACCATAGTGCGTGCGTGTGTGTGTGTGTGTGTGTGTGTGTGCGTGTGCGTGTGCGTGTGCGTGTGCGTGTGTGTTCGTGCGTGCGCGTGCCTTTGTGTCCATCACAGTCAGTGTGGGTCTTTGTACAGGGCCTCAGAATATGAGGTAATCAATCACATCATACTGCCTTATATTAGAGCCACATCGATCTGGTCTCAGCTCTGACAAACTGCCTGACCTAGAATACATCCACCTGGATGGGGCACACACAGACACACACACACACAGACACACACACACACACACACACACACAAACACAAACAGCATCTCTTCTCTCAATGCATTTCTAGCACTCCACATAGCCGGTGCCCCCCCTTCCCCGCCAGGATTGTACACCACCACATACACACATACCAGGAATATTTAGGGAGAACCGCAGTCTCTCACAGTGCAGTCCCTGTGCAGTAAACATCCAAGGTGGGATGATTTTCCCTGTGGGTGGCTGTTCATTTGTGTGCTCTTTCACTGTCCATCACCTCCACTGCCCCGGTCCACGAAAGCAAACACTCACTGCCACAGTTTGAGGTTCTCATCTGTCATGCTCAACCTACTCTGGAATGTCATCCATATTTCTACCTCTGTGTGTGTGCATGTGTGTGTGTGTGTGTGTGTGTGTGTGTGTCTGTGTGTGTGTGTGTGTGTGTGTGTGTCTACTCTCTACTGGCTACATGTGCTCATTTGGTTTATTAATGCTGTGTATTGTGCCAATCAATGGGCGGTGGTGTGATGAAGGCCCTTGCCTGAGGGTAGAGAAGAGAGCAAATGGAAAAAGACGGAGATGTGCAGCGTTCACAGAATCATTAAGTCTGAGCTCAGGCCCGTGTGTGCATGTGTGCTTAACAAGTAATCATTAGCACTAGATATGGAGTGAGAGTGTCAGAGTGTTATCCAGGTATTGTTTGAAGATCTCTGGCTTTCTACCCTGTAGTGCAGACTGGGGAAAATCAAAGCCCTGAACATCTTAAGAGACAGAGAGACAGAGAGAGAGAGAGAGAGAGAGAAAGTGTGTGTGTGTGTGTGTGTGTGTGTGTGTGTGTGCGTGCGTGCATTTGTGCGTGTGCGTGTGCGTGTGTGCATGCGTGCGTGTGTGTGCGTGTGTGGTTTTGTGTCAAGCATTCTCCCATCGTTTCACCACAGAGCAGAAACAGAAGTATCCTGTAAAACTACTGTCAAGGGAGAAACTTTTCCACCACCTGTGTTGTGTAGTATGAAACATTTGGCAGAGAGTACGGTTCATTTTGCTATTTCAAACTCGGTGCATCATGAGTAAGAAGAACTGCTCTACATCTACATCTTACGGGAAGCCAAAAGTCACACCGGAACTAAACCAAAGATGGCGTGCACAATGAATATGCAACACTATTTTACAAGATATTTATCATGATGTCTTGTCCCTGAATGCTCTACACTTTGCTGTTGCTGTTTCTTTTTTTTGCTACCATGCAGGTAGGAATGAAGATATTTGAATATAAATAAGCAGGCTATATGCTGAGCTAAGCTAAACGGATGCTGGCTGATTAGCCACACACAATATCTTCTCATCCAACTCTTGGCAAGAGAGAAAACACAAATATTTCCCCCCCAAAAAAGGTTTAATTGTTCCTTTAAGAGAAATGCTACTTTGTCATTGCAGATGTCATGTGCCTAATTAACCAACCTCTTCTCATGTGAAGTGGCTCAATCTTATCAGTTAATGTAACGTTTGCTTCAGCTGAAATACCAGATCCTGAACGCAGTCTCCTAACTGGCGTGTCCTGGTGAGCAACAACTGAACAGTTTGAGACCTGCAGAGGCAGTCGGATGGATGCGTGACCAATGGAGTTCTTCTGGAGGTGGGAGGACTGACCAATGAGAGAGCAGGGCTGATTGGAGGTGATTTACGTTCCTGACATCTTTAACCAAATTACCCGGCATCCTTTGCGGTGTGATTACTGTGATGCACAGTCTTGATGCTTTCGTGCGTGTGTGTATGTGTGTGTGTGTGTGTGTGTGTGTGTTTGTTATTTCATTTCTCACAGGGCAACAGCTTGTATTGAATTGGAAGATGGATTTAGACACAACAAGTTACTGTAGATTCAAAAGAACAGACAGGGGAAAAAACATCTGTTTTTCAGATTTGTTGCGATGTGTATCTTATTTGTTTCATCTATCACAGTTATTGTGCCGACTGACCTGTAGGCCAGGCTTAGTCAACATGTCCAGAGTTATATGAGGTAAACTCAATGTCGACGACTGTCAGGACATCTAGAAGATTTCCGCTTCAATTAGTTTGGTTTTATGAGACTCTATCGAGTTCATATTTATATTTCTTGATGGCGCAAAAACAATTTCACTTCCATAGAAATCCTTTCCTTCGAAATAATTTGCAACCATATCTCATCCGGCCATCACCTGACAAATGGCAGTTCAAGAAAGAGTTTATTAGATAATATGTGGGGATTTTTGTGGTTCACTATGAAATGTCTCTCTACTGAAGCACAGTTTCTATTAGAGCAAAAGGGCTCATCCGACTGGAATCTGCCGGCGTGATCCATCGGTTCATTTCAGCCACTCTGCCCCCTCAGCCCCGCTCTTAAAGACAGATAGCGGGTAGACTGTCTCATTTCACGCTTGCAGGACTTAATGCTATTAAAATAGACACATGGATACACTCAAATATGCACACGCGCAGACACGCGCAGACTGAGACGAGCTGAAGCTGCTATCTGATGGCCTGAACAAGCAACAACCTCTGAGATAAAGAGCATTTTCCCTGTCCTGGTGATACACAGCCATGTTCAGCCTCCACACATGATATGTGTGTGTGAGTCTGTGTGGGTGGTTGTACCTTTGAGAGTGAGTACACATTTTCACCTGCGCTGTGAGTGATGCTGGACCAATCCCTCAGTGATGCCATTACAAAGGTGTGTGTGTGTGTGTGTGTGTGTGTGTGTGTGTGTGTGTGTGTGCGTGCGCATGTGTGTGTGATGGAGAGGATCATCTGAGGACTGTTGTTATTTACTAGCATTCTCTGTCACTGTGGCATGTTATTATCTGGCTGGGGCCCGTGTTACATCACTCATGCCCACACATACACACTAGCAAGAACATGCGCGCACTCAGACACACACACCCAAACAAACACACATTTGTCTTGATATTTTCGTGAGCACATCCCATGTCCGCATTCACTCCTTATTCCTCATTGCTACATATTCAACCGTCAAGACATAATTTGACATTTTGGGAAATGTGCTTATTCGCTTTCTTGTTGAAAAGGGAAAAGAACGTTGATAGCATCCATGTCTGTCCATCAAATAAAGAAGCTGGTGCAAAGAGGGTTAGATGAGCTCAAATGGAAACCTCACATTGATGGCAAGATTCAAAGACGTCTTTGCGTCCATTCAAGAAATAGTCTATTACGTATTTCCTGTAAACTCTTAAATTTTCTAATCTTAAACATAATCAAAAACCCTACTTTCAAAGCCAGACAAAAGAACTGTGATCATCTTAAGGGGTTGGACATGCGTGATTGAAGCTAAAAGAGAAGTCTGACTTGTTGGTCATGCGCACACTTAAATTATAGAGTTATTATAAATATCATTAGACCACAATTTGCATGTGTGAGTAACAAACGCACTCAATTATAAAAGCTCTTGTTGTGCAATAAAACTGGGGCTTAAAACAAGGACATGGGAGTGTACACAATGTACTGCCAACTGTTTTTTTTATTTTTTATATCTCTATGCAAATCTGCCCTCCCAGCACCTTGTTATTCCTGTAAGTGCTTGACAGGGCAGCACAACTCAGGCACTTTGCCTCACAGGCTTTCTCACGGAGAGTCTTTACACATGGTTAACCTTGTGAAAGGGCCTATTCTAACCAAAATGTGTGATCCTTTCCTAAACCTAACCAAGTAGTGTCGTTGCCTTAACTTTACCAAACTGTAACAGAAAACGTAAGCTTTTCTTCCGTAAGGCTATCTGTCAGAAACCCCTTCGGGCAAACTTCTCCCTCCCAGCAGCGCTCAGACTGAATTATACATCACCTTGTGTGTACTTTGTTTAGACACAAACACACCGATACAAACTGCAAGTGCACACACATATGCACAAACTCAATAATAGATGTTTTTTTTGTTTTTTTTAAACATTGAGTTAAAACCGGGTGCGAACCTTGTATTTTCCATTCACAATGTGTTCATTACATACGGGTACATTTGTGTATACTGTGTATCTTTGTTCCACTGAACGGTGTGTAAAGTCTGATATGGGAACATCTAGTAACATTTTAATATGTGCAATTACACCTGCATGATGGTAGCAACACAAAATTAACTTAACATAACAACTAAATGCTTGTTTGTCTGTGGATAAACGTCTTACAGAACTAAACCACCCCCCCCCCCCCACATGTGTGTGTACCTGTGTCTTGAGCCGTATCAGATGGGCTTGGGGCAAGTTTTGCCTCCCCCTCCTCATATTTCTCCTCAGGCCCCTGGTTCACTATCTGCTTGTACCAGCACCTGAGAGCAGATTATTGTTTGAGAGACTTGCAGCAGAACAGGCAGAGTAAGTAGATCTCCTCTGCTCTAATCTAATCAAATTTGATGTTTCCAAACACACAGCAGCTGGCTAAAGGAACAGCGATGATACCCAAGCAACAAAGCCCACGCTTGTTGCCGGAGACTTACTTAAGCTTCTCCGATTCCTGCCTCAATTTGGCATTCTCTCCCTGAAGCTTAACGCTGACAAGAAAGCAATTTAACGGCCCAATACAGTGTGTGTGTGTGTGTGTGTGTGTGTGTGTGTGTGCGTATCTCTTTGTGGTGCAGACATCCTCTGTGGCCTGATGGGGGGCAAGTTCTTCATGATCCCACATTTACTCAGTGAAAACACAGCAAGGGAAATTTAAACACCTGCAGGCAGCACCAACACAAACAACCTTTCAAAGCGTAAATAGACAACCCTGTGACTTAAACTTGTCATTGTGATGTTACTGTAAAACGCATTGCACTGTGTAATGGCGAACGAAAGGCAACATCATCAACGCTTGAATGGGCCCACTCCAAGCCTGTCTTTCACCATGTTATTCTCTTGGCCACGGGACGTGGTTTTCGTAAAAAAAAAAAAAAAAAATACAACTCAAACTACAGCACAAAGAATTGCGTCACCCATTGTGTGACCAAAACAAAAAGGGGAATAGTGTTCGCCCGGTGTCTATTCCCAGTGATGGAAAAGGCAGACAGTGGAACAACCAAATTGACAAAAACAACTCAACCTCACAAGAGAAAAAGAATCTCGTTTAACAGCAGAACAGAAGCAGGTGGAGAAAGAGAGTGATGGAGATAAAACAAGATCAAACGTCGGTCGGGCATTGTTTTCTTTATACTAGATCAGTCAGTTACACAACCATTCTACTTATCAATACTACTGTACATTTAACTTGAGGTAAATCGTTCAAATCGTGAATTTTATAGTTGTTTTCGGCTTTGGACAGTATCCAGGTTGCTGGTATTCAGTTAGCCATGAATGCCAACGCTGCCATTAGTTAACGCTGAGAGCCAGGAAGTGTCAGTGTACATACTTCTTTCTTTTCCTCCATGAAGAGGTGTTGACAACTCCCTCAGGAGTTGTGGGGAGAAGTACCTGCGTCCTCACCGGCGTCTTGCTTCTGCAGTGTCTTTACGACAGCGGCCAAACAGTCATACCGCCTGGAACCACTCTGAAAATATTGCATCTTTATACAAAGATGCATTAAACATGTATACTATGTAGAAACAAACAACATATCAGCATTCATTTTACAATGAGCTTTCTGCTCAGAGTTAAGATTTCTCTGGTGTTTAAACTGTGTTTGATTATCTTTACATAAGTATATGATTGGGTTGTGTTAGTCTACCACTTCTTGGCTCTCGTACATTATTAAACCATGATAAGTAATTTCTTTTTTCATGTGGGGGAAGGGCTGCTAGCTTTGATGCGCTATGTGTACATCAAATGCGGAGATTACTTCAGTTCATTCGGTGCCGCAAAGGTCCTTTCATCACTTTGACCTATCCAGCTCTCGCTTTCATCTTACACTAACGATGGGCTTATTAATTTCTAATCAAAGGATCCTAATTCCCTGCAGGTCCATTGAGGATAATCCGGGGCCTCTCTACACAGAAATTGCACGGGGGTCATCGCATTTTAAACAATGCGTCTGAAAACCATGAGGACAACACATGAGTGCTCATGAAACAACCAGTCTCAGAATCACATGTGTTAGATTCTTTACAGGATTCACATTGAGGAAAAATAAACGTGGAAGAAAAAGATGAAATGTTCAGTGGCCTGAAAAAGAAGAGAGAGCTGCTTTGTGTGGAAGCCTGTCAAAAAGCTTCCTCATACACATCTGGAAAGAAGGTGCTATCTCACTCCCTGTGTGTGTGTGTGTGTGTGTGTGTGTGTGTGTGTGTGTGTGTGTGTGTGTGCGTGTGTGTGTGTGTGCGTGCGTGCGTGCATGCGTGTGTGTTTCCGCACGTGCCTGCAGGAATGGCCGTTCCGCCACGTTCCAGATAATTCCACTCCCAGGCGGGTCTACAGTCTCTACTTCAGGCCTAACTCTACTAACACACCATCGGTCACTCTGGTCTGTGCTTGTGTGCGGCAGACTCAGTGTGAAACAGACAACTGCGCCTGTCTGTCATAGGCTGTTTAAGAGAGAAAAAAATTCTGCCTCGAGACTTTCAATCTGCAGCTGCTGAGAGCCAGAGGAGCAGACCACACGTTTTATCAGTGAAAAACATATTCAGTGTATCAGTGCAATCAATCATATCTCTACAGACTTCCAACAAGACTCTTAACTGATATAACGCCATATAAAACTGGTCACGCTGTTCTAGCAGCAGAATGTTAACACCAGAATTCCTATGAGAAATTGAGTTATGGGGTGATATGATAATCTAATCAAAATCAGAGTTGGTCTATTATTACTCATGTCCAATCATGTTAGTGTTAACACATGCTCACGTTTGCTTTCAACAGGAAATGAGAGAGAAAATAGTAGAAAAATGAAGATGAGGTGAATAGGAAAAGTTGTGTATAGTCATAGAGCCAGAAATTGGACTACACATGTAAGCCAAAACTATGACTCGCTTGATAAGTAGCTTATTAAAAGTTTTATATATATCTGCAGAGTGGAGAGTTTTCATTCATCCCATATATCAAAGGGCTGTTTGTTAGATTGCTTTTATTTATTATAAAGTTAAATTATTAAATTGTATTGTCATGTATGAGAATCAATGAGATTATTCTCAACCGGTTCTCCACTGAATAACATCTATGGCATTTATGTGGTGATGACCAACATGGTGAAATAGCAAAGACATGGATTCAGTTAACAATGTGCAGCAATGTGGAGTAACAATGTTACTCCCAGCCTGTAATCAAAGGCCGGAACCTGTTAGAAACACAGCGTCTGCTTAATATCGCAAAAACACTTCAGTTCAAACAAAGGGCCAGGTGCACATATGCACAGAAGGAAAATGATTCAGTTTCAGTACTTGACTTAAACAACAATGTTCCATTGGACAAAAGACATCTGCTCAACATCTTCAATACTCCACCTGTGTCACAGTGCCATCTAGCATTTAAATGTTGAATTACATATACAGGGCTTCATGTTTACCTAAAGAATGAGTAGTTAGTAAGGTTTTGAATCTTCAGTTTATGCTTTGTTAGAAGTATGCCCCTCCAACTCCATCATCATTTTTCAGCCTAGTTTCTTGTATGCCACTGCAGCACATTGTAATATTTCATTGTATTTTTGTATTCTACTTGAGTATTTAGTAGTGCATAGAAATAATATATATTTTACACGCTACAGTGACACAAGTTAATAGACAGGAGAACTGGGTGGTCATAAGCGCAGAAACATCCATGACACAGTGCAGAGGGTTTGAATGGCTGGACAAACACACAGAGAGCTCATTTTCTTACTCCTGCTCAGTCTTCATTTGTCCATGAGTCTGTCAGGTAATGAACTACTAATGTTCTGGAATGAATGAATTACTAGTAAAGGAGCCAATTAATTTTTACAGTAACATCACGCAGTAAAACACCTCTGCTTTATTTGTAGAATATGTAGGTATATGTGAACACACAGCATGTGCCTGGGCTCTCTTTGGACACAGGCACTTGCTGAACCGCACAATGTTAAATAAACCAGCAGAGGAATTTCACTGAGTCAACACAGCCTGTGTCGAGAGCTGTGTGCACGCATGTGTGTGTGTGTGTGTGTGTGTGTGTGTGTGTGTGTGTGTGTGTGTGTGTCTGTGTGATGGTACCAGGGCCATGTCCAGGGCAATGTCAGGGAAATCCGAAAACATAAACATGCACACTGTTTATAACCTACCTGCCCATGGAATGCACAGAATCCAGCTGCTATGGCAACAGAATCCAATCTCAGTTTAACACTTTCACCGTCTTTCTCTCTCTCTCTCTCTCTCCCACGCATGCACACACGAGCACACACACAAACACACACAAACGCACGCCTGACCTTCAAATTCCACCGGGATGATGCAGTTTTTCCTGAAGCATCACTTCAGATAGATTTCTCCCCTCTTAACGATGCAGAGGGGTAATCTTTATTGTCCCTGTGGGGAAACTTGTTTGGGACTCATAGCAGTGATCGGTTATGATTACAAGGCACAATAAAATGACACAAATTTCAATTGAGCAACCAACCATCAAATTAATTATACAATCTGACACATTTACATAATAAATAGCGTCATTCAACATATTCAAACATTCACAGCAAACCATTTGCACAGCAGCCATAACCTATTAAGAGGAAAAGGACAGGTGTTACAAATAACATTTATGATGGTGAAATGGAATAATTGATGGAGTGAATGCTGATTCATGAAGAGGAAAACCGTCTTAAGGTACGCTACACAGATCAACAGGTTCACAGTGTTTGGCGTCCCAAGACAGTCTGCCCATCTCCGGTCTCTGTAGGGCATTTAGCTTTGAGTAATGTCGTCCTCTCCCCGCGACTATTACACCTCGAGAGAGACTTCAGCTCCTCCCTGATTGTTTCGGCTTGCCAAAGATAAGATGGCCTTGCTTGGTGCCTGAGAAGAATCATCTTAAGAGATTCTCAGGGAGGATAGACAAAAATTCCACGACAGATGGCTCTGTCACACTGAAGGGGACACTTCATAGGTCCTGGCAAGTCAGTTTGACAAGTGTGGTGGAAACTCCTGTAATAAACTCTCACAAACGAGATTGTCTTTCTGAGTTTAATTGCAGGTCGATGATCACAGTCATCAACACTGTCTCAGTTTATCTGTGAACCCTGAACCTAACATATCTAACATTGTGGTGTGGCCACACAGATGTTGACAACTATAATCATCACCTCTGATCAGAGAGTCTTGCTTGCTTGCGGTCGTGGCCGATGTGTTCCAAGATGACATTGCACACCTGCTATTTGGGTACACTGCCTGCTTCATGAGTATGTAAAAAAGGAAGAAAAATATAAAGAAATATCGCAAAACCCTTTGCAGCCTTAATTACATATATTAATTTATCTTTTACATTTAATATTACAGTATCACATTATGGTTGCTCTTTAGCTTTGAGCAGTCTCTATGTCATTTTATGTTTCTTTAAGTAAATAATTGGGCAGGACTGGGACCGAGCTGGTCCATATTATTCTTCCATCAGTGGTAAGATAAAATTTTGACCCCGACATGTGTCTCGGTTCCATACTACACAGTGAATGTGTCCTAATCAACTGTACAAAAAAAATTACAGTAGTTTGTTACATTACGCATAGATATTCAGAGAAACACGTGTTATAAGTTTAATACCCTGTTTGTTATTAGATTTAGAAATCAGTTTTATACATTGTTCAACATCTTTAAAGAAAATATACAAATTGGGTTTGTTATTACTAAATGTATATTTATGAAATAAAAAATACGAAAAGGCTTAATATATATATATGTTTTTTATTTTATTTTTTTAATAAGGAAAATAAATCATATATTATTTTCTCCCGCAGTGAAAAAAATCTCCAGGTACCACGTGTTGGAACGTCGAGATGACGTCACACGTTAGTCCGAACTGACGTACCATCCGTTCGTTGGACTTCCGCCTCGCACGTGTGTTTACTGAAAATGTGGAGCAACTAAGAGAAAGACATATTACTCTTCGCGGTCCGTACACGCTTATCTGTGCGTGTGAAACATGGGGAAGCTGAACGTCGTCGTGTTGAGGTACTTGTCTCGAGATGACTTCCGAGTCCTCACCGCGGTAAGTAGCGAGTTGCTAACTGAAGTTAGCCGAGATAGCCTGTGCTATGCTAGCTGTGGCATGTAACAGTCAATCCTGCATGTTCGACACATCAACAAACTCCGAGCTCACGAGAGGGCACTCGGAGGAGATGTTAATTTACTAAATATAAGTTAACTATTCATAATATGTCTTTTAATATGTGCTGACATGTTGATTACTAACAACAGCCACTGGGTAATCCTGCATCATATTCCTTATGGAGACATGATGGCCCAGCAGGGACCAGCAGTGGAAACCATCCTGCGATGGTTCACACTATTTCAGATCTGTCTTAACGTAAACAGGTTTGTTTATTTATAAGGGGTTTTATTTGCAGTAATTATTCCTCATGTCCACATTGCCCCTGAATGTTTCCATTCTTAGAGGAATTTAAATGTTGATGATCGGGGACAAAATCCACAGTAGAGCTGATCAAGTAATCAGCAAGTCAATACATGGAATCGATGCGGCAACTGTACATATATAATCAACCGGTTTTTGAATATTCGAAATAAGCAAACTCTCGTGTTTCAGGTTATCAAATGTGAATTTGTCTTTTTCCTGTAGTCTGATTGTTCGGTTTTGTACTGTTGGTCAGACTAAAGTAGTAGTAGACCAAACAACGTATCACATGACTGACAAGTGTATTGATCAGAAAAATACTTGTTAGCTACAACTCCAATCGCCACTCTCTGTTTGAAAAAAATGTATAATTTCATTACTCTGTTGTTAATATGAAGCTTAAATTAACCAAGTTGATATCTTCCAAAGTTACTGTGTTTTAATGCAACATTCCCTTTTTGGGTTTCCTCGCTGAGCACCCTAGTAACACAAAGAAGGGAATTTGTAACAAAGCGACAAACTGAATTCTTGCACAGAAAGTTCCTCATCATTTCCATTTTGAATTGTGTTAGCAAGCAACAACTTCAGGGCCGGTATAAACAAGAGGAAGAATTGAACCAACTGATTCTGTGTTTAATCATCAGAATCAGAATCATGTTAATTGCCAAGTAGGTTTTCACATATTAGGAAATTTGTTTTGGTGCACAACAAATATAAATAAATACATATGGGCGTTTAAGTATTGTTGTAAAATGCCTCTGCAATATAATATCTTCTTATTATTATGACCAAATCCCTGACCAGGCTCATTTCATGTCAGTTTATCTGTCTTGATCATCTTCTGTTTTGTCCTGGGAATTTCCCCACACAGGTTGAGATGGGGATGAAGAACCATGAGATTGTTCCAGTGAGTCTCTTGTCATCCATCGCCAGCCTCAAACACGGCGGCTGCAACAAGATTCTTCGAGAGCTGGTCAAGCACAAACTCGTAGTCTATGAGCGCTCAAAGAGTAAGACGACGCACAGCAGTACTATCTTTATCCCACAAGGACAGATAGAGATGATGCATGTAGGTTATTTTTGTAATGTGGTGTTTGTGTGTGAATATATATGTTGATTTCAGCTGTGCAGGGCTACAGGTTGAACAACGGAGGCTATGACTACCTTGCCCTGAAGACTTTGTCCTCCAGAGAAGTGCTCATTTCAGTTGGCAACCAGATGGGAGTGGGCAAAGAGTCTGGTAAGAAAACAATCTAAAGAATGTTTAAATATTCTTGTATATTTCCACAAAATAAACTTTTGTTTGACTGAAGTTATTTGGTCAAAATCGTTGATATGACACAAATCCCTTTTATTGATATATTCGATATATGTTATACTTTCCTTGTCAACTCAAGTGTTTATTTATTGAACATTGATACATAGTCAGTTATGGATGTAGAAATAAAGGCCTGGTCCCTCACATAAACAGACAATGAGGGAAAGGAAAATGGCAGAGTAAGATTCAATTATTTTCTCTCATTCTGTAGTGTCTGGATGGAGCATGCAGGTGGCAGCACATGCCGATATTTCCGCTGGAAGCAGCTTTTCGTTTACTGTCATCAACACGGCAACTCACTCACTTAGAATTTTCCAGAGTTTTTTCTGCTGTATTCTCATACAGGCTCACTCAGACATTTTCCAGAAATTTCACTTGGGGGCTAGCAGGAAAAGTTCCCAAAAATGTCTGGAGCAACATTTATGGACCCATGCGTTCTCAAATATTGCCCCTCTGGAGAAGTTCAGGAAAATTTCCAGAGTCTGAAAGTAGCTTAACTCATAAAATAAAAAAGGCAACTGATTATAACTGAATATAGAGAAATTAAATGGAACAAGAAATATGTTTTAGGGATTTTCAAGATGTTTAAATGAGAATATGATGTCAGGTTTCTAAGCTTCATTGTCAAGGTCAATCTCTCATTGGCTCATGTTCATACAAAACTTTTCATTGTGTTTGCCTCCTGTAGACATATATATTGTGGCAAGTCCAAACGGGGAGCAGTATGCGCTGAAGCTTCACCGATTGGGTCGTACGTCCTTCAGGAACCTGAAGAACAAGAGGGATTACCACAAACACAGGAAGAACATGTCCTGGCTTTACCTCTCTCGCCTCTCAGCCATGAAGGAGTTTGCCTACATGAAGGTAATGTAACAAAATCAGATAACCATTGTCAGTCATGTGGAATAGAAAGTGTCACCAACCATTTCATAAGAAGTGTAGTAGAAATTAAGATTTGCATGGTGCATTATTTTTAAAGCTGTCTCCTAATGTTTCAGGCATTGTATGATCGAGGCTTTCCCGTTCCCAAACCTGTGGACTACAACAGACACGCCGTAGTGATGGAGCTCATCAATGGATTTCCACTGTATAATAAACAAGCTATTCTGCTTTTTTTGCTTTAAAATATTACACGATACACTCTTTGCACTCTCTGCTCCTTATATAATTTGTCTGTATTGTTTCTCTCTCTCTTTCAGGTGCCAGATACACAAGCTACAGGATCCACCTGCCCTGTACAATGAGTTCATGGAGCTCATCGTCAAACTGGCCAATCATGGCCTGATTCATGGAGACTTCAACGAGTTCAACCTCATGTTGGATGACCAGGACCACATAACTATGATCGACTTCCCCCAGATGGTGTCCACATCACATGCTAATGCTGAGTGGTTGGTGCCTCTGCCATAACGTTGAAATTCAATGGTTGAAAATGGTGTGACTGAACAAAAGATGTAAATGTTGTTCACTTCTCGTCCTTTGTTTCTAGGTATTTTGACCGAGATGTGAAATGTATCAGAGATTTCTTTGCAAAAAGGTACAATTACGAGAGCGAGCTCTTTCCAACCTTCAAAGATATCAGGTAACTCCTATTATTTTTCTGCTGCAATAAAACAGTAACACACACACACAAATTGTCCTGGATATGCAGAAAAATGTTAAATGTACTTTTGAGTGTGAAAGAAATAGAATTGCTTTCCCCTAGTTTGCATTGTTTCATTAGGTTAAACGATTCAATTTTATGAATGTGTTTTTATATTTTTGTTTATTATATCTGAGACAGGCTGCTCTCAGCAACAAAACTAATTCTGCAGAATTTCTGAAGTATGATTTCACAAGACAAGTCATTTTGCATTTTAATTGTTTGTTTTGGGGTGAGATTTAATTTATTCAATGCTTTTTTCTTGTTGCGTAATCACTTTTCCTACAGGCGGTCTTGTTCTCTTGACGTTGAAGTCTCAGCTAGCGGCTTCACCAAAGATATGGAGAGAGATGGTTCATTGCTACACCCAGCTGGACCTGAGGAGGAGGAGGAGGAGGATGATGATTATGAAGAGGGAACAGACGATGAAGAAGAAGAACGAGAGGAGAGTGTCGACTTGGAGGAATATAAACACGCAATGCTGGAACTAGAGGGTCTGAAAGTAAGCGACACACATGCAGAAGGACAAAACGAGGACGAAGAGGTTGAAAAGGGGGAAGAACAGACAGAGACTGAAATGGCACCTGCTGTTGTACGTGATGAAAAAGCAGAGAACGACTTGGAGGAAGAGTTGAAGGAGAAGGAGGATGAATTTCCAGAGCTTACAGACCTTTCCGCCTCCAACAAAGAGTTTATACCCTTCAGGTAATGAAAGGTTAACACAACACAAACGCCAAAATAAAGTACATTTGACAGGATGATGATGAATACTCGTGCAGCTGTGGTACGCAACCAAACAATGAATTTTAGGTCTACGTGGTAATAGGAGAGTTTGATAGCTCGAGAAATGGTCAATACATTTCATCAACACAGACATTTGATAATAATATTCTATAATTTGTGTCAGTTCTAATTACTTATTGTGGCTTGATAGCAATACTTTTCTTTCTGTGTGGTTTCTCCTGCAGAGATTCTGACAGTCTTCTGCACATGGCAGAACACAGGAGGAGGCGGATGGACAGTGAGGCCACAATGGGCAGCATTGGGAGCTGCTCTACCATACCACCAGTAAGTAAACACAGATACACACAGCTGTCTCCAGATGAAGTGTTTTATACAAGGAGTGAGGGACACAATTACAGTACTCTTTCGATCTCGTATGGCAGTGGATATCTACATGGTGTTGTGTCCGCCTCGCAGAGACGCAGTCCAAACATTTCTTTGTGGTAACCTGCTGTCGTTGTTATTGTGTGTACTGCAGGAGGTGGTTCGTGAGAAGGTACGCAAGCAGCTCACCAAACAGCAGAAGGCGGCACATAGGAGACGACTGCAGAAGGGAGAGGCCAACTTAGTGACCCAATCCAGGAGGGAGAACCAAAATAACATCAAGTCTAGTTTGGAGGGCGCCTCCTTCTGGGGATAAATGAGACTGCACTAATGGACAGATAGAATTCATGTAAACACGCTGGTTATCATGCATGCTTCATGGTTCCTCTGTTGCTTTGTCTAAAGAGTTTCAAACCCTTGATGGTTGAGGGTAAAACTCAACAAGACGTTTACAACAGCTCAGCTGTTCTATACTGCTATGGAAAAATCTGAGAGAAGAGTGACAGAAGTGAAAGTTTCTGGGATTTCTCCAGTCGGCTGTCCTCAATGTCAAGTATGAGGAGGGGATAATTTTCTATTAGAGCTGGACTGTCATACTTTACACACAGTCTAATGTCAAAATAATGAATCCTTTTGATCAACAATTAAACAATGTATGTGTTATAACTGAGGTGTCTTTTCTCTGTCCAAAATCATGAAACTGGCTTCAATAGGAAAACGACTTGCTGCTCAAGTTTTGGGTTTTAAAAAAAAAAGAACAGACAAACAAAGTAACTTAAAAACCATTATCAAGGTCTCAAATTAATTTTGCTAGCACCACCCACCCAGAGACTGATAACATCCCTGGTAACATCCATGTTTCACAACACACCAATACATTTTAAAATGAAAAATTGCAAGGAAAAGAGACAGGTGTATTTTAGCAGAGGGTGAGACATGTAAAAGATGACAGAGTAGAGAACTTGGGAGCTAAAGAAACTTCTTTCTCGGTATTTGGTTCATTTATGTGCAAGAGGCTTTCAGGGAGGGAGCGAGAGAATTCAGACCTGAACAATAGCCATTCATATGGAAGAGGTTGAATGGAGCTCAGACCCTGGGCTCAGTGCGCCCAAATTAGTGTGTGAAGTCAGAAGGATCCCACCCCCACACATTTAAAACCCTACATGTTGGGTCAAAATAGTTCCCGTGGTCCTGGATACGAGCGTGTAAAAGAAGCAGCTAGTAAAAACAGTTTACGTGTCCCTCAGGATGGTACGTTGTGTTGTCTGTCGTACAACTTGGTAACTTTCTGCAGGTCTTCAACTCTGTTCAGGGATTAGCCAGCTGCAAGGCCCGAGGGGAGGGGCGCAGCATTCCTGCTCTGCACCTCTGTGTGTGTGTGTGTGTGTGTGTGTGTGTGTGTGTATAAAGAGTGAGGGGCCCTCTGAGCTAATTGGCTCAAAGGGTGACAAAGGTGGTCTGCTTCAAAAGAGATCCTGGTGAGATGTTCACACAGGAGAGGAGGAGTGGAGAAAGGGTGAGTGGAGGGGCTTTCAGATTTTGAGTTTATTTCTTAGCATGTTCCCATTTGATGTCGATGGTGGTTGGTCGATGGTGGTAATTGTTGTTTTGATGTGGACCATTCTGGTGAGGCACCTGGGACTGACTGTGTTTCAGGCGGCCGTGGAAGTTCACGTGAAAGAGGATGAGTAAACTGAAAGTTGAGGAGAGAATCATGTCGTACCTGTCGCTGAATGAGACCGACACCAGCCCCAAAGACTGTGAGTAACCGAGAAATGACACATTTAATGTTAGATTCACGTCTTTCTGTTTTTCTGTCTTTCTGTTTTAAATATCCAAATCATGCTGTTACGACTTAAAGCTTTGTTTACCACTGATCTGATTATGGTGCGTTAAAATATTCCTTTTTTTAAATGTATTGTTTTCTCATTAACATTTCACGTAAAGTACAATGGCTCCAACAAGTGTCAGGCAACGTATTCCTGCTGCCATAATCTGCACTGCAGTCTTGCACACTGGAAAGGACACAAGAAAATCCTTAAAAACCTATTTCAGAGCCAGAAAAAGCTTAAAGGGTTAAAAAAAATGTGGATTTGTTAAGGGTTTGAGGGTGTTTCCCTGCAGTTCCTGATTCTACCTAAATGAACGTTACCTGGAAAACTTAACAGATGTACACATTATCTTACAACTTACATCTTAAATGTAACCCAGCAGAGTTATCAGACTGAGTCCTTAAAAAAATGCATGAACTTATACCCCATCGGTTCACTTTCTGTTGAGGTCAGCACTTTCAGACTGCTTTTTGACGTCCACCTGTGTGCAGTGAACGTGGTGGCCATGCTCCATAACTTCTGGGAGCAGAAGCAGACGAGTCAGTCAAGCGGGTCGTCCAGTGAATCGGATGCTTCTGGTGGGGACGCAGCCGCCCAGGCAGAGAGCTTGATGTTGTATGAGTCTGCGCCCTCCCCTGGTCCCCCGTACGTCTGCTATGTCACCCTCCCTGGAGGAAGCTGCTTTGGGAACTATAAGGTGTGTTTGTCATCATCAGTGCTGTCTAGCAATATCTGCAGATGGTACTTAATGTAACATGGCCGTACTGCCTTAAGAACCCAGAACAGACAGCAGTTATCCACTAACATGTTGCGAGTACACATAAGTGACCAAAAATAAAGTAAAAGTCAGATATTTTATGATAGCTGATGCAGTTAATGTTCCTGTCCTGCATATATCCTAAAAATAGAAAAACAGAGAGGATTGAAAATGTAATTTTAATTAGTCACCAGTGCAATTCATTCACTGTAAATAACTAGTATTGTTATGTTTCAAATGAATTAGTTATTTAAAGTCATATTACCAATCTCCAACTGGTCCTCAATGTAGCACAATGTGAACAGTCGTCAAAATCACATTTTTCTTACAAATTGTTATTTTTCTGGGGGAAAAAAATTCTTTGAATTTGTATCACATCCGCTTTCGCATTCAGGGGAACAGTAGGTGCTTACATGCAACACTTGACGGCCGTTTGGTGGGAGGAAACACACAGTCACACACACTTTTAAGGTTGTTTTAAATTGATGCTGCTCAGTTTAAATCCCATGATGCCTCTCAATGAGTTCATTGTGACCCAGACAGCAGCCCCCAGCTCAGAGCAGGCATGTGATTGGGTATCTGTGAAAGCTTCTAATGTCCTGAACTCATTGGTTTCAGTTCTGATCCCATGATTAGCTGTAGTGAAGTGTAAAATCATCATAATGCAAGAGTGTGCACCCATTTAGGCCTGAAATTTCTGTTTGAAGTGTCGACGTTTCACATTTTTTCCCCCTCATCTAGCTCCCTTCTACAAATTGTAACCGGTTCATTTTCCTCATCTCCTCGTCCTCAGGTGTGTGACACTCAGGCAGAAGCTCGGAGGGATGCAGCCCGCGTGGCTCTGATGAACTCTCTTGTGAACGAGCTGCCGTGTCGACGCATCAACCCTCAGTTCATCACTCAGAGTTTGGAGCAGGCGGCCACACACAGTGCTGTGAGTGTGAGACTGTGCCAACACACACTGTTACACTTAACTACAAGGCCAAATGTAGAGACGACTAACATGTTGACCTATACTGTTGTCTCTGTGAAGGTCTCTATAGAAGATGCGTGTGATTCAAGCACCAGTATAGGAACCTACAGTTTGCTTCTCCAATCCTACACAGGAAGGACGATGCTGGAGTTTCAAGTAAAAGTTTAAACCAAATATTATTTTACGAACTCTCTTTTCCTAGGTAGCTATATGCTCATTAATCATCTGGGGCTGTGTGGGAATCGTGGCCAAAGTTTTACTTAATTCGAAGCATAGAAGATTTGTGGATGGCTTCTTTGCAGTAAGGGATGGATCTTAAATAGTTCATTCATAATTGGACTCCAAATTAAAGCATTTTCATTGGACATAATTGGTAATTATTAAGCCAAACATGACAAAACTCCCAACCACTGGGTGGTAATTCCTGCATACATTATCATTTCACCCCTACTCTGTTTAAGCCTTTTTATTCCCATCCCACCTCACGCTCAGAAAGACCCTGGCAGGAAGTCGTGGTATGAAACACCCAATATTTCTGCCTTTGTGTAAATAAGCATGTGTGCAGACAGAGGGTTGTTAGTAGGGGGAAATGGTTTCATTATTGTTCCATGGCATGACTCATAGAGATGGAGAGCTTCCAAGTAATACACATACCTCCATATATGCACAAATGTACATACACTCTGACACTGACATTTAGTCACACATGTAGAAACCTGCACACACACCATCAAACATTAGGATTGCAGCTTTCAGTGTTTTCTATAATTTATATGTACAGTCAGTGCAGTAGGGAGCAAACAGTTTGGTTGTCAAGAAGACTCACAAACAAAAGCATAAGGGAGATGCACAGTTGGAAACAGAGTAAACAGGCAGTACACTATGGACTTCAACCAGACATGTAACGTGTCACATGTTCCATCTGTGGCTCATTAGGCCAGTTATTTCAGTTAATGTATAGACTCTCTCTGTTCAACACAGCTGTTAAACCTGGCGGTGTTTTATAAATCAGGATGTAACCTACCTTGTGCATGCAGGTTTACAATATCTTTTCAAACTCGTCATCCACAGTTTAGGTGTGAGTTCATGGGTTGTATTCGTCAGATGGGTGTAGGATATTTGGGTTTGTTATTCGTGCCATTACCCAATGAGTGGCTCAAGACTTTGTCCCCTTCTCAGCCACTTTCTCCCGACCCCCTTTGCCAATGCAGGAGATGATGACAGTTTTCCAGTTGTTGCACTGGAACGGGACACTGAAAGCACTGAGGGAAAGGCGGTGCTCTCGACAGGTAAAGGTCTTGCCAAGAACATATCTCATTCCTGGTTATAGCAAATGTTGATAAAACGTCAGCATCTCTGCCCCTATTTAACGATGATCGCATATTTTCTCTCCTCTCACTCAGAGCGTGATTGCCTATTACTCGCAGCGAGGTCTTGATGAGTACATGTGCAGCAGCATGGCTCTGGATTGGCTCGGACGGGAGCAGAGGTCACCGGGGCGGCTGGGGGAGGAGCTGCAGGTGGCGCAGAGGGAGCTGGTGTTGGCCCGGCGCCAAGGCATAGAGCTACGCTTCTTCAAGGAAAAGATCGAGATCCTCAGCTTGGCTCTCAGTCAGGCATATGTTCACCACACATCTGAAGCCTCGAGTCACACGTTTGAGCATGAACAACTTCCATTGCAGACATTATACGGCCTGAAAACAGAAGTCCGGACAACACCGTCCTGCAGTCCATCACTGAGCCCTCATCAAAACACGAAGCAAACAGTCTGTCAGACCTCCAACAGTCCGTCACTGTGCTCACAGCAGACTTATGGGCCTTTACTCAACTGGAAATAGACCGGAGCAGGAGGAAGAGTATGGATGCTAAAAGCTGTCATATGACTGAATGAGCTAAAAGTTGGCCCTTTGAGATGTGACATATGTTTGGGAACACAGAACATATCAAGCATGGACAGGGTCTTCAGGTTTTCTGAGTTCGGAGATAACGACAGCTGCAAATACTGTGATTATTAGTGTATAAATAATGTTATAACCTTATTAACACTTTTATGAATATAAGAATATAGTGTTAACGATGCTTATGATGTATTTTTAACTTTAACAACAAGAAATACAGCAAAGGGTGTAGGTAGGAAATGTAGTTATAGTGTCCATTTTTGTATTTAGAGCAACTGTCATCTCTCTGAGACCTATGAAATATAATGTCACTTGTAACTTAAAGTACAGGAATCTTAAAATGATTTATAATAATTACCCAACTGTACAACTTACTAGCAACTCAGGGCTTTGTCTCAGTCCTCCTGTCTTCCTTCCTCTCTTCCATGTCATTTTTGGCGTGTGGATTTCCTTAGTGGATACTGACTGACTGTGTGACATGTTGGTTGGATGTTATGAGATTGAGTCTGTCAAGAGTGTCAGACACATTTATTGGAAAATGTCAGAGAGCAGCTGGGTATAAATGTATGTGCCAAGGAGATTAGAGGAGAGTGTGGCAGAGGACTGCATGGTCAACTGCAACTGCAGCTGTAATTATAGGTTTGAGCACTTATTGTATTCTTTGTGATAAAATCGATCCAAGTCAAGAGCATTCAATTGTTTTAAGTCTGATTAAGGACAAGAAGTGAATGCATCGTGAAGGGGAAATTGTGCTTCTTTCTACTCTAGATTACATGTTTGAGAAATAATGTATATTGAATTTGGATTTGTGAAATACCTTTCTTCAATGAATGCCTTAGTTTCTAATAAGGCACCATTTATAAAGGGTTTATAGGTTAAAAAAATGAATAGCTTTATTAATGCTTCATAAATCACTTACTAACATAATTTTAAAAATGACAACTTTGTGGTTGCCAGATTGTGGAAATACCCCCTCCAGCACAGCACCCTGCTTGTCTTTTGAGCTCTTTGAAACACACATTTCAAGTAATGCGATGCAGACAGGGCCTGCTGGTTTCAGGCTCGGGTTCACCGAATGGACCAGTTCTCTGTCAATCAGGCTAAAGCTGGAAATACACTCGACACATCAGTCATTGCGTGTCACTCCAAATAAATCAACGATGATTCAGACAAAAGGGTGGCCGAACAAAGGTAAGGAAATCAAGAAGTGTGAAATGATCAAAGGTAAGGAAATCCGGAAGGATGTCAAGATCAAAGGTGTGAGATAGGCCATATAAGAACTTGCCCTTACATATGGATAGATATGTAAGGGCAATTCATACTATATAGAAACAAAAGTAGCTACAAGCAAAGAAACAAGAGGTAAGTGGATAATATTATAACCAAATGTAGAGAATAAAGACACTGTATTTTCATATATAACATACACAGCTTTAAAAGCATTATTGAATATGTCTGTTTGCAGTATGTCTGCGAAGAATGCACCAATGCTGGCAACGACAAAGTCAAAGACCCAACCGGAAGATGCTCTAAAGAGCCATGACCTGTCAGAGAATAGGCAGCTATCTGTTGAGGCCCAGCGCATCTCAAGGATATTGGAAAACTGCATCAATCAATTAGAGATCGCAGCAACTCTGCCTGCCATCCTCCGCTTAATCAGTGATTCTAGTGTTGTGGACGAGGAGTTGATGAGGGCACTTCGAAAGCTTCAACTACTAGAGAAAAGACTGGAGAGAAAGACACTAAGAAGTCTCAAGGGAGAAGATGGAGAAGCAAGGAAGAGAGTAAAGACACCGCTTGAAAAGGACATCAAGGACTCGGACAGGGATCTGCTCAGGCTCCTCCGGTCACATCTGGATGCCATTTCTGGTTTGAGGGAAGAGCAAGGTATGGAAGTAGGCGAGAGTGAGTGTGAACTAATTATGGTGCTTAAGATGTTTCACAGCCATATGGTAGACATGTTGCAGACCAGTCTAGATGAGGATCTACAGCGGGTCCTCTCCAAGCCGCTGTCTTCCCCCCCTGCACAGGATCTGGAGCACATCACTCTACTGAGGGAAGAAGTAGCTACAGCTGTGAAGCAAGTCGATGCAAAGGTCAGGCATGAACTGGATGTTGGAGAAGCCTTGACTTATGAGATTGTAGTCAACTACATGTGTAATTTGCATATATAGATGCCGCAAGAGAATTTAAAACAAGAACATTATCAAATACATTATATTATCTGCTCTCAAAAGTTTCCCTGTCTCACCTGTCCTCTATTTTTGCTTGTATCAAAGATTTCTCAGAAAAAAATTCAGATCAAAAATTTGCAGGAGTCTCTGGAAGAGAACAACAAACAAATAGCGGGTTTGTCACTCGCTCAAAAGTGCCCGCCACAAATATCAAAGAAACAGGCCAGTATGCAGCAGGAAATGGGTCAACTGAACATTCAGCTCAATAATTTGATGCTTGAGAACAGGCGGGCAGAGAGAACACTCCGAAAGGTCAGTTTAGTTTATAGAACATTTCACAGTTAATGATTCGTATTTAAGTGGCAGTCACATATTTAGTTTTCATTAAAATCAATTCCAGCCAATGCTGTTTTTTCTTCCTTGGCAGGAAAATGAAAAGGTGGAGACAGAAATTGAATACCTGCTCCAAAACTTTGACAGTGAAATGGAAGAAAAGCAGGTACAAACTCAGGCACCACAAAGTGTCCAAAGTGTGTATAGTTTTAGTGTGGATTCTAGTTCATGTGCTTGTTGACATTGCTTTAACTTGACAGTGTTTTCTTGACCTCAGATATTTTTAGTTTCACAAGACATCTTAACACATGATCCATTTATTTGCATTTTCCACAGCCTTCAGCCACATGTAGACTTCTGATGGAGTGTGGTTCTAGTTTTTTAAAAAAACAGGACTGAAGCATTCACACTTGAACAACACCGTACAACAAATTTCGTTCTAGTTTTAGCAAACCATGACTAGATGGATTTTTCCTTTCAGGATGTTCAATATCTGTGAAAGTTTAAATGGGCATGTCTATGTTTCGTAACACTCATTTTCTTTGATCAGAATTCTGATCTAACTCATTCTGTCATCATTTTTCTTTGCTATCCATCACAATCCATCACCATGTTCCTCTTTTCCATCCTTACACCCCTTTAACGCCATGTCTCCCACCATCACCTCTGACAGGCCGACCTGGAGCTGAACCAAACGGAATATGAACGTTTGGAGGAGGAGTCACGGGGGCTGGAGAAACCCTTTTCTGTCCTAGAGGTGGATTACAACCAGATCATGGAGAGGCGTCGGCTGGCAGAGGAGAAGAGACAGATGGAGATGAAGGAGCTGGAGTTGAAGATCAAAGCTGCAATTCTCGCCCAAGCTTGGTGGAGAGGCTACAGTACTCGCAAGGCCCTAAAGAACAAGTCCCTAACGAACAAGGCCTCAAAGAACAAGGACAAAGGTGCGAAAGTCAAAAAAGGCAAAGGCAAGAAGAAATAACCACAGACTAGTCTCATCAGCCTGGTGCTACACTGGCAAACTCTCTACCTGCACAGCATGAATATTTTGGATGCTTCATTTAGAAAAGCCTGTTGAACTGATTTCATTATAGCTCAGATTCAGTGTGCTTGTCATCTTGTTTTTCGGTAAAGTTTCGTATGTTTTAAACTAGTATTTGAATGAAATGTCCCACTATAAACATGCTCTGTTTTGAATTATTTTTGTGTATTATATGTTTTTTTAGACAAAAAACATTCTGAAAAAAGAAAAATGCTTAATGTTTGCTCAACATTTATAATTGCCATATCATTACCAACACAGTTTATTTAGATAGGCATAATGATGCAGTAGAGGCTTTATTCAAACAGCAGAGTACTATAAACAATTCACAC
Organism: Scophthalmus maximus; assembly: GCF_022379125.1. Classification (NCBI taxonomy): domain Eukaryota; kingdom Metazoa; phylum Chordata; class Actinopteri; order Pleuronectiformes; family Scophthalmidae; genus Scophthalmus; species Scophthalmus maximus. The sequence continues at coordinate 13,779,545 of NC_061533.1, read as the reverse complement.
TTATGTCTGTACTATCTTAAGTTTGGCAAGACTATCAGCAGCTAGTAAAACTGTTTCTATAAGAATATACATAATAAGTCGTGTAAATAAACTTAACAATCGATTAAAAAGTTGTATTTTTGTCCAGATGTCCTGCTGTCTTTTTCAATAAGTGGTCTAACAGTCCATTGGAGATGTATCACTAATGGATTAAAGCTAATAAGACAAACAAAATAAAATGGCTACCCGAGTTTGTACTACTTGATGACTTCAACCGATGTATCAAATATTTCATTAATTTATTAATTGCCAGTTTAACAAGTCTTTAAAGTATCGTAACAATATTATGTACGATCTGAGCCTTTTCAGGAAACGGCGCCCGGTTTGGCCTCACCGGCTTTCCGTTGAGAGGTGGAGTAGTCACGTGGTCGCAGATTGTTGATAGCGGAGTTCCTGGAACAAACAAAACAAATGACAGCTGACCAGCGGAGCGGACTGCCGCTGCGTGTCACTCGCCTCGATGTGTTGAAATCTCATGTTGACAATGTGAGCAACAATAGGGGGGAAAAAAGCTTTGAGCCGCTGGTGGATAAATAACGAATGCAGCGTTGCACACTGACAGTTAGGCGTTAGCTTAGCTTAGCCTTGTCGGGGCGTCTTCAGCTGTGGAGTTTAATGCGCTGCTGCTGGTTTTGTTTTTCCAGAAATGTATTCTCTGGACACGATGTTTACGCAGACATACATGCTAGTCGCTGCCTTGCAATCCTCCGTCAGTGACGCTTCTCAATGGGCCATACAGGAGTGTTGTGTTTACCACCACTGACAGTATCTTGACAGCGCAGCCAGCTGCTTATCACACGAACGACCCAGCTCGCTGTTGCAGCTCATAGTGGTTGGGGTTGTTTTGTTTTGTGTGTACAGTATAGATGCACACTGTACATTAGGCTCGTTCGTTTTCAGTCGATCGTTTCCACCAGGAGACACCTCTGCCCAACTGTATGTCCGTGTGATCTGACTCGAAGAGCTGAAAGCTGTGCTGAGCAGTGACCAAACATGGAGGCTGTCAGACCAAAGAAGCCCAAAGCGAAAACCAGCGGAAAGTCTCAGGTAATTAAACCACGTCCTTTTCAATCCCTCCTCCTCACCTTTCTCTCTCTTTCTTCCTGCAAGTATTGGTCCGATGAAGACAGGGCTCCCCCGTCAGTATCCTATCCTTGATATGTGTGTGTCTAGTGATTGAGAGGAAACTGGAAGACATGGTAACTACGCATAGAGTAGTCACGTTTCCCTTGATTTAAAATGACAGGGCTCATCACTGACACACATGATTTACTATTCTTTGCCACATTTATCATTGTATATGCTCTTAGGTCACATGCCCTTCATCGTGTGTAGAAAACAACCGCGGGTTGAGTTGTAAATCAAGGACATTTTATGTAATTTAATTGAATTTATTTATTGTCTTGTTGTTTTCAGCTGGCCAGGAAGCAGAAGCAGGCAGAGGAAGAAAAAAGAGCCACAGCTCCCTCGGCAGTGTGTGATGAGGACTCCACCTCTGGCTTCACAGACATCCCCCTCAGTCTGCCCTATCAGGAGCCAGAGGAGGAGCGTCCGGACCCCGTTCAGCTCCCTCAGACCACAGCACAGCCGTCAGATCTGCCCTCTGAGAAACAAAGGGAGTTTTCATCACAGACTTGCACATCTGTGTTAACTAAGACTTTACAGTCGACCCTCAGTTTGTCAACAGAGACTTCACATGGTGCACAGCATCTGAGGGAGTCAGAAGATGAGAAAGAGGACGATGACAGGGTTGCAGCTCAGGGGGCTGAACTTAAAGCTGCACCACACAGCACTGAGTTGGGAAAGGACACACAATCGTGGAATCGGCCTTGTGTTTCAACTCAGTTTGAGATTCCAAGCGCCCCTGAACTTTACCCATCTCTTCCTACCCTGGAGGAGGGTCCTGTGATGCAGCTCAATGTGCCAACTATGAAAAATGGTGTAAAAGGACCTGCAGTGTTGGCGCTACCTGAGCAGGAATCTTCTCCTCCCAGTCTGCAGCCTTTGGAGTCTGTAGCTGAACTTTCCACGAGCAAACTCTACCCAGAATTACCCAAGACGGCTCCAGAAATGCAGGTACTGTCATACACCAAGAGAAAACATCAGGTTATTTAATTTACACAGTTGTGGGGGGTTTCCCAAGTGGAAAAAGTCTAAGTGGGCTTAATTACATTGTTAAAATACACGTACCTGTATGTAGTGAAACACCACAGTGTTTTTACTTTCTGTTTTAAAACTGCTCATTAGACTTGTTTAGCTCAGTGAAGAATAATTGGATCAGTATGTCAGTGTTAAAGTATTTTGTAATAAAATATTGTGATATTTAAGTCCTTTCATATGCCCATGCATTAAGGCGAGAGATAACTTCACTCGCCTCATGCTTTTCTTTCTGCAGCCCTTCTCCCAGGAGCAGCTGAGTGTTTGGGAGCCAGGCGGAGGTTTGCGAGCGTGGTTGGAAGGCGTAGAAGAGTGTGCGGCCCAGTTCTGTGCTCTGGCCCGGCAGGAGAACCACGAACTGACCGAACTGCTGCAGAATTACTGGCGCTGCCGCCGACAGCTGACCCTGTCACACACACAGCTACACACACAGTCCTCTGACTGCAAGAGCACACAGAACCGTCTCTGGAGCTTCAGAGATGAACAGCTCACACTTCAGGTGTGTCTACTGAAAGAAAAAAACATATATTAAAGAGAACTAGAATGATCCCCTGCTATTATACCACTTTTAAATCTAATTTCTTTCCCAACAGGGTGTGTGTGCAGATCAGTCTAAGGTGTGTGGGTACCATCGCTTCCAGCAGGCGGATTTCAGTCAGAATGTGCTGGCTGAGTTGGGAAGACTGTTCGAAGCTCGCAGTGAGCTGCTCAATCAGAAGGTGGCGCTGCATGCGTATACTGCTCTGCTTTCACGCGTACAGGTGGAGTCATACTTGTATCGTCTACTAAAAGGTGAGCGTCTTACAAATGGTACTTACCCCAACTCTATAACTACTGTCAAGTGTCTCCTCTACATCAGTTTTGTCTGTTTTATTTTTGTTTTCAGATTGCTCTGGTAACCAAACACAGCCGTGTTCTCTTCAACCCCTGAAAGAGGCCATTAGTGTCCTGTTTAGTTTCACACGTAGAGTCCTCGATGACGCACAGTTCCAAACAGACATCCATCATTGGCTGGAAAGATTGGTATACACACACAAACCACTTTTCTTTCTCCATCTTCCACTGGTCGAGGTATTTTGTTGTTTCTTTTCCTCACAAGGCTCTTGTCTGCTCTCCAGGTGTCTGTCCTGCTGCATGTTGGCGGGTCAGGAGAGCATCTGTTTCTGCTGTGCCATCTTCTCTGCTGTTCTGCTGGGGTTGGAAAGTGGTCTGCACCCTTCCTTCAGGTTAGTCAAGGACACAATATTTTATTTCAAATATTTTGCGTTGTCTTGTTCATTTCAGTAGGTGTGCATTTATGATTACTGGAGTTTTCTGCTTATCTACCTCAGATTCAAGTTTTGGGAAACCCCTGTGGAGTGCAGCACTTTATGCAAGCTCTAGCCATCCTAATGTCACCTGCCAAGTAAGTAAAGGAGCCTCTTTAACCATAACTCTTTCTTACTTCCTGACTTTGAACTGCCCACTGCAGTTTTAAGTGTATGGACATCCATGAGAATCCAGGTCTAACCAGCGGCTTCTCTGTTTCGACTCAGACACCGTGCAGAGTTCCTGGGCCATATGAAGCCCTGTGAGAGCCAGAGTTCCTCGGCCTCTGGACCTGAGTCTGGCAACTGGACCCTAGTGGATGAAGGCGGAGAGGAAGTAAGTGTAGGGAAGCAATAGTTCTATCCTGAGAGAAAGACCAAACTGCCTTGTCACAGTTTGAAAACAAACAAAAAATTAGGATAGAAAATGAGGGCAAGTTTCTGTTGTATTTGTATATGAGATGGAAGAAAATGAACACTGATAGTAAAAAACACAAGGAAAATAACCACAGTGATCGTGTGACAGATTTTATTTTATAAATATATATAATATCTTTCTAATTTCTTTTCTTATTAGTGTGATTCAGTTATATGTCTGTCAATGAAGTGTCACTGATGTTTGCAGTACTGACTATTTTAGTCTTTGTTCTGATCTGCTGAGTCACATTTAAAGCTGTTGAACAATGTGCCTAATTAATGCCTACGGTCATTTGAATGTCAGTCTGCTGGTTTAACACCATGACGGCTGCCAATACCACCGTGTTGCTAAGGAACCACTTTGTTTTGAATAAACTATAATAAAACTATAATTTTAAAAAATCGTATATTCTGCAACGTTCATGTAAATATACATTTAATAGAAAGGTCTGTCATATAAAAGGAAAGTAGCCTCCACTTTGCATTTTCCCTTAAAAGGGGTAAAGTAGAGGATGACTTGTTTTCTTAAATCAATACAATATGTGTGTCATTTAACCTCTTAACTGCATTGACCTGCTATTGTCTGTGTTAAGGATGAGGATCCAGACAGCAGCTGGCTGCTGCTCTGTGAGGAGGATCTCATTTGCTTACTCACCCAGTTCCCCCTTCAGCAGCTCTACTCACACATGCTGGGCATGAGCAAGCAGGGTAAGGGAGTCTTCTGTCTGTCTGTGCGCCTGTCTGTCTGTTGGACCCATTCCTCATCGTATGAACTGACGGACCACTCTGTCTCCAGGTGTGTATGATCCCCAGGCCTACTCCAGTCAGAAGATGATGCGTGTGTTTGCTTTCGCTTCCTCTCTCATCGAAATCCTCGCTTGCGGCCTACAAACCTACAACAGAGCGCGATACAGACAATTGGTCAAACGAATAGGACACATCATACGGTCAGTGCATCGATGACATAGGCACAGAATACATGCCTGCTCTTCTTTGGACAAGTTATAATGCTATGAACATCAGAAAATGCATAACATTAAACATCTGTAACCTTTTACTTCTTTTACTTTCCTTCAGAATGACGGTGTGTTACGTCAGTGATCACTGGGCCCAGTATGTGGCGGTGGCTGGTGCATCCAGCCCTCATGTACACACTCTGTCTTTGGACAAACTTCAGCTGGAATATGATCATCTCTTCCTCAGAGCTGTTTTACATGTTCTCAGAAACAAACGGTGAGGAATTGGCCTTAACTTTCCACCTTAACTGGAAATGATTCACCTTATGGATTTTTGTGTTTATTTAAATTTTTGGCGTGTGTCCTTTTCACAGGCTGGGCATTTGGTTCTTTATGTCCGAGATGCCGTACGGGACTTTGTCGAGCTCTATGCTGTGGAAGGTCCTTTATGTGATGCAAAGCGCAGAGATAGCAGGACTAGAAACACTCAGCACTGCCAGTGACACACACTCCTGCATTCAGTCTCTCAGAGGTACCCATATTTACACACAAAAATTCCAATCTAAAAAAAATCAAACAACCATGGGCACTGAAGCAATGCTTAGATGTGATCTGACAATTTCACAACAATTGATAAAGCAGATTTAAAAACATCCACAATCGTTTGAGTCAAACTTTTATCTAACTGCTTAAACTCAATGTCACATTTCACAAGTCATTCGGTGCATTGGCGCTGCTTTGGGACTGGGAACAGATATAAACAATTTGTGTCATTTATCTGACAGTTGTCATCCTGATATTTTATGACTGACTTTGTCACAGACCCAGAGCACCAGGGGAGATTTGAGCAATGGCTGTGTGAGGTGAACAGCTCTGACGGCATCTCCCTCCTCACCGCACTAGCACACATGGCTACACCGACTCAGCACACCGACCCCACCTTCATTACGACTATTACTCTGCTGATTTACCAGGTAGGCAGTAGATGCAAAATTATAATATGAATTAAAAGAAAATTTTGATGTGAAACGAAAACAGATTCTGTCTCACTCTTGTATTTTATACAGACTAATTCAATTAAAACACTGGAGCAAAGGTTTACTGTGGAGGTAACACTTTGTGAAACATAATAAACCTGCGTTTGCTGTATAAATGATGGGTATCTTTGTTTTATCTAGGGTTTGTTCTATATTAAATACACATGGAAAATAGGCTTGTTAATCCACCGTGAAGCATCTGTTTAATCTTTTAGCATAATTTGTAACTAGACACTATCCTTTTTGTTGGGTAGCATAGAGAATAAGAGGAAGTTCAAAGGATAAACTGATTAATACTGATTCAGATTCATTGCACTGACCCCTCGGTTTCAAAACATAGTACTTAACTTTTCTTCGACATCTCTTTTCCTCAGGTGTCTTACGTGTGCACATCTACCAGAGAAATATACTCGAAGGTGGGCAGGGAGTTGCTGGCTGCCATAGCAACAGCCCATCCCTATGTTATTTCTGTGCTCCTGGAGAAACTCCGAGAGACGATACAGACTGTAGGAATGGTAAGTACTGCTATTTTTTAATTATGCTATGGTTTAATTGCAGATAGTTCTGCATTCAGAAAAAAATATATAATTTGTTTTTTGTCTGTGTGCTTTGTGTGTGTAAGGTGGCTTTATACTTGTGTAAAGAGCTGCCTCTGAGTCTGTGGCGGCCACGGCCAGAGGAAATATGTGTGATCGGAGCCTGGCTGCTCCAACATCCTCTTTCCGCTGTGGAGAACCGGCTGGCCTGTGTTATCTTGGAGGGTCTGAACTGGGGCTATGCACAGGTAGTTGTTGGCGCATTAAAGTGATCTTACCAAAAGTCTTGATTGCACAGTTTTGAGTTTGTCATGAAATGATTAAACCTGTTTCCTCTCACAGGATGGCTCCTTGGTCCTGTCTTCATCTCTCCACAGTGAAGTGGCTCTGCTGGTGGCGGAAGCTTATCAGAAGTACCTTACTGACAAACCATACAGTGGCCTCATATCGGAGGGGATCAAACAGGTGACACATCCGCCCTCTAATCATACGCATCTCATCTAAACACAGCATTCAACAAAATGACCTTGTTTTCTCGCCTCAGGTGTCTTACCTTGCCAGTGTCCTTCGTTTGGGCGTATCTCCTGAAGCATCCTTCAGTCAATGGGCATGGCAACTGTTGTTACGGCTGAAGCTCCATGGCAATGCTCAGAGCCCGAAAGGAGCCTGGTCGGTCCCTGCTCTGGCATCCAACCCACCTCCAGATCTCACACACGCTCCCAGCATGCACTCTGTTCTCAGGGCTGTAAAAGCAGGCATCCCAATTGGATGCTACCTTTCCATTGCCATGACAACAGTGGGACACAGGTCTGTACTCGCATGTAGAAAACTAAATGTTAATGGATGATTTGCCTGTTGAATGTGACTCAAATGTATCTCTGGCGGATTGTCTCTGTGTGTGATTGTCCAGCCTGGAGCACTTTTGTACTGATGGAGTTGGGTTGTTGAAGAGTCTGATTCAGTCTCGCCACCTGAAAGCTGCCGTACAACTGCTGGACAACATACTACCGCCAACTTACCCTCTCAGCTTCTACCTGCTCAACAACTCTCAGTAAGACAGACGCATCTTTGACACAGCTTATAAAAACAGATACAATATATTTATTATAGCAGCTACTGTATCTCACTTACGCTTATTGTTGTCTCCACTGTCCCTTCCTCTGTTAATGCCAGGTTTGTAAGTTGTATGCAGCTGTTCTTGCAGTACGACAGTGTGTGTCCTCAAGGTGTGACACAGCAGGTCACTCACCGGGTAGCACCACTCCTCACAGGAACCACCTACGGAGACAACGTCAGACTGTTGAACAGTGTCATTCAGGTTTGTCACTCAGAGCCTTTATTGTATTATATATATTCAGGTCTTTGGTCATCACAGGAAATTTTTAAAGTCTAGGAGTCCAATAATGGTTAGAAAAAAGATGTCAAGTGTCAAGTATTATCACAAAAAATTGCGTAAGCTTTCTTATCGTGTACATCTACTTAAGTCAAAGATGACATGTATAAATGCTTTATCTTCCAGAGTCATGTGGTCGAGAGTTCGCAGCCAGGCCGCGTTGGAGCTGCAGCAGTGCTGGAGTTTTGGGTTGGAATTCTGACACAGCAGAACCTGTGGTATCGGGACAAAACGGTCCTATTCCTCATGGATCAGATCTGCTGTGCTGCATTTGCACACCACCAAGAGGAATGTGTGCAGAAACTCTTGTACCAACAGCATAAGGTATTTCCTTTTCTTTTTTTTTCAAGTTTGCATACTTTAGGGAGTCTCGTTGGTCTCAAAGTTGCAGATGTCTGATTTTAGCACTGTAATTGGCCTTTAGTAATATTATACAAATAAAAATTACATTGACATTAACAGGCAGAGCTTGGTGAAGATGCACCATACAGTCAATATGATGCACCCAAAAAAGTCAATTTAATATATTGTATTTAAAGCATAAATCAGCAGGGCAATTTCCCCAGTGAAAAGATTTAGTCATGACACTTTGAGGTGAAAAGTACTACGCTTAAAGAAGAACGGTCACAGTGACACCAGTTATGTTTGTTCCTACCTCATGCAGAATGCCTTGGGTTGCCATGGTGATCGGGGTCTGCTCTCCTCTCTAGTTGGCTGGATTGCTGGGAATGCCACGCCCTCCTTCATAGAGGGCCAATCCCTTTGTGCAGAGGTACGATACCCCAAAGCACCAGCAGTATGTGCAAGGCCTGAGGCTCTTATCAGCAGAACACTCAGTCCTGACGCACTTGGTGTTGTCTGTGTGTCTGTAGGTGTGGTTCACCTGGATGGTGCTGAATATGGAGGGCGCGTTTGAGGAAGATTTGCAGCTGAGATGCTGTGTCGAACATGAGCTTCTGTCAGAGCCAAACATCTCACCAGATCAAGCCTTAAAGGTATAAAAAAAAAAAACACAAAAACACAAAAGTTACACATTTGTTGAGGGTGTTGTATGTAGCAGTTGTTAACAGTGTGTCTGTATCTGAGCTAGAAGGCGCAGCAGAGGCTGAAGTTGCCGGTAGCCCCGTCTATGCAGAGGCTGCAGGTGTACCGCTGGGCCTGTCAGGCTTTAGTCACACCCCCTGACCACCCACTCCTTCCTCTGGTCTGGCAGAAGTTCCTACAGCTCTACCTCAGACAGCCCGGGCCTGAGTATGGGTATGATGCACACACAGAAAATGTTCCCTAGCCAAAGAAACCAGGATATAGGCAGAATCCATGTGCCAGTACCATGTACCTGTTTGTGTGTGGTGTCCACCAGGCTTGCTGCAGGCGGATGTATTGGGCGAAGGTTCTTCCAGACTTCATCTCAAGCCGCTTTACTCAAAGATCTGAGACAGAGGATACAAGCAGTGTCAGACTTCCACCATGCTGCCAGCCAGGCCCTCAGGGTGCCCCCACCACACACGCCCTCATCAGACAGCCAGGGTGATGAGTCCCCCGACGATCCCCGTCTACCTTACCTCACCTCTCCTCGGTTACACTCCGAGCTTGTCAGGTAGGGCTCTGATGTTTAATGTGCGCATTACAAATCATTCCTTGCTGTTGCAGCTAGTGCCAGACATTATTTTCTTTACAGCTCAAATCTCAGCTGATTGGTTGTCTACAGGTTGTTTAGTGTGTTCGCTGTGTGGTTGGATGATGAGACTCTGCAGAAGCAGGAAGTGTACCTACCCTCTCTTCCTGCAGAATATGAACCACACAGACTAGCACAGGTTATGCAGCGGCATCAGGTGGGTGGCTTTGACTTATTGTTTATCTTTTTCTTTAGGATTGTATTTACAAATTTAAAAATCTGATTGTTGCGGCAGATTACTCAGCGCTCTTGTGCATTACATTATATTGTTCTAAAATTTTAATCTCTGTTTTTCATTTTTTTGCTGTAGGAACTCTGGCTAGAGTATGTGGACCAGGAGCGTCTGCAGTATGATGAGAGGGAGGTTTTGTCTCTGTGGGAGAAGGTGCAGAGTGAGCCAAACTTCCTGCAGGGTCAAAGCCCTGGCTTCACAGACTACACCAGCCCCAGCAATGGTACAAAACCTTCAATTTAGACCCAACAAGACTGACTGACTAAAAGGAACACACACAATCTGCTAAATCTGGCAAAAGTTCAAATGCTGTAGAAATATTCTGTATATCGGAATATTAATAATATTCCCAAACTAAAAAAAAAAAAGGTGATTTTGCCCTCATCCATTCCACCTGATTACATTAAGATTTCAAAAAAAATTCAGTAGCTTGATGTTGTGCTCTGTTTGCAGCAAAGGAGCGTATTCTGTCCAATCTTCAGAAGCATCCGATACCTCGTCCAGCTCCAGAGCTGCAGCAGCAGAAAGCGCCTGTGGCTGAGGTTCCCACCAGCTGCTTCACTGACTCTAAAGCTGCCGCAGAACTGCTGCAGCGGGACCTCTGCGTTCTGCGAGACCAGGCCAGGTATGTGGACGTCATACACTCGATGAAACATTTCCACATCATCAGTGGCACACAGAGCACACACGCATAGATAGAAAATCACTCACTGCGTATTTACTAACACACAATCAAGTGATTTTAATGTTTATGTAATTGTTTTAGATTCTGCTTTGTACATTAAATTGTATCCAAAGCTGCATGCTGATTCCAAAGTACTTTGTGTTGGTGTTAGGGTTGCAGTAGCACGTGAAGCCCAGCAGGTGGCGATGGAGCAGGAACTTCTGGAGAGCCTCCCTCTGCTGTATAAGAACCGATCAGAGCAAGTCACCATGGCCCTGGAGTGTAAAGGGAAGGGAGGGCAGCCATGCCAGGGACCTGCAAACATCACCGTCACAGTAAATCCACTAAAACTGCATATATTGCTCATTGTGAGATTCCACTCTAAAGTCTTTGCCCTGTTGGGTTAATCTGCATGTATCTGTGTGTAAACAACGTAGTGTGAGCGTGTCCAGAGACAGGAGGCAGTGCAAACTCAGATAACGTCACTGCGAAGGGACATCAAAAAACTCCAAACCGACGCTATGGCTCCTCCACCTCAAAGCCTGGCCCAGGCTGCGGTCCACACTGAGAACTTCATCACGTCAGTAAAAACAGATTCTTCTATCGAAAGAAATTTCTATCACAACTGATTTAAGTGCAAACACATTTTGTGAGAGAAGAGCAGGGTTTTTGATTAAAAGAAGGTGTTTTACCTAGTGTGAACTATGTGTATGTGCTCAGGACTCTGGTGAATATGCACAAGGCACAGAAATCTCCTGCAGTGCACAATGTCGGCGTGTCAGCCTTCCACCAGGTGGTCTCCTTTGTGTGTGAGGACACACTGCGACACCCCCCAACGCGCCAGTACCTCTCCTCGTGTGTCGAGATCCTGGGACAGGTGCGTACACAGACATACAGTACATAACATTATAAGATTTATATTACTGATTGTTTAGTTTGATTTACAATATCCAAGCAAAAGTTTACCAGTAACAACTTGAGCCACAATACGTAATGGAAATAGTTTCCATTAGCAAGACTGTTTCACTTACTTGCTTCACAGTGTTTCTTGGAGCCTGACATTGACCTTAACGCAACAAGAAACGTAGACCACATTCTCCCTTTGTTATTTCAAAAGGACATTGAATCAGAAATGCTACTGCAATATTTGTAACTTCTATGTCCCTGTTGACTCTATTTGATTAATTGATTTAAATAACAGAAGGAAAACTACAGGTTTAACGTGATGACCAGAATGTAAAGCATTTGGGAAATTACATTTTGCTTGTGTCTAGGTGTTTATCCAGGGCAACGCAGAGGAGTGTGGCCGTGTCCTGAAGACCATTCTGGAGCAGCGGCGTCTTTGCCCTCTCATTTCCCCCTTCTTCACCCCTAACGCTGCGCCCGATCAACTCGTCTTTCTCTACCAAGATGTGGTGACTTCCCTGCACCTCGACAGTGCTGATGTCATTTTCATGCTGCTCACAAAGGTCAGGCCGGACACAAAAGCGTAACACGTAGAAGAAATATATACTATACATCCACAGTAGTCCAGTAGTTAATGCAGACCCTTCTTCTCCATCTTCTGCAGTTTGATTTGTCCCAGTGGCTGAATGAAGCTCAGCCCGTGTTTTCGGAGAGAACCCGCCTGCTGGAGTTGATCCACGGTGCTCTCTGTGTCTGTGGACGAGAACCGGAGCCCGAACTTCTCACACCTTTTCACCTTTTTGCCAAACACTGGACGTGGCTGTTACGCCACCATTTCCCTGATCATTACAGTGACTGCCTGCGCCTGCTTATGACCAGTAAGTCTGTTTGTGTGTTTGTGTATGTATACGTCTGTCCAACTGGATTCAAATGATTATTAATTCAGAAGCCACAACATGAGTCATTATTTTACTCAAATCACATCATCCTTTATTAAGTTCTTTGACAGGAAATTGCTGATAGAACATCAGAACAAACACTAGTGCTGAGGGAAAAATAGAGACATTTTCTGACCAATCTCTCACATTCAATAGCAGCTTTTCATTGTCTGTTATGTTACATGTTGCCTGTTAATACAATTAGGAGCAGGGGCTGCTTTCAAAAGCTTTCTTGTTCTGCATTCAAGTGATTCAGAGGCAACCTTCATCATTTTCAAATATTGCCTCCTACTCACCTTTCACCAACAAAAGATTTAGATGATGAATGAATGTCATTAAAGTTGGCTGAATCATAACTTCAATCCACAGACTCACATCTGAGTTGAAAGTCTATTGAGTGATTTTGACGAAGTGCCATGAGATGAAATGGTTCCAAAATTGAGCCACAATTGTCAAATCAATTGGCTGGAATTTATATCAAGGATACTGACTTTATTTGTTTGATGTGCAATAAGCAAAGGTGTTATTTAACCTCACCAGGCTCGTCAAACCAGTTACTGAGCCCGGAGTGCTGGAAGGTAACTCTGCGAGTGCTGGGCTGTTTGCCTCCATCCCGCAGCAGCAGGAGCAAAGGTGAACAAGCCCTCAGCACCGCTGATGTCCCCAGCCGTGGTGTCGGGCCCCTAGCATCTCCCTTCAGGTCCCCCGTCAGCCTCTCTCCTCAGCAGGTAAGGGATCTGGATGTTGTAGCTGTTAGACACAAAATTGATACTCAAACATTAATTACCTCCGCCACGGAGGTTATGATTTCACCACTGTTTGTTTGTTTGTCAGTCAGCAGGATTACGCAAAGAAAAACAAAAAAACTTCAGAACACATTTCCACAAAACTGAAAAGAATGGGTTTTTTGGGGGGTTTTTTCGCTGATATCCCAGGGAATAATCCATGAATCTAGATGAAAAAAAATCTGTTTTACGTAGTTGACTGATATCTAGGGCTGTGTGCAATTTTGTGCGGACCCAAATAAAAATGTGGTTTCATAAGCGAACTCTGGGACCTTGGCGGAGGCAGGTGAAAAAGCTGTGTTTTTTTTTATTGGTTGCTAACAGGTGGACGAGACAGTTGATTGGCTCGGTGATTACTTCCTACGGAGTCGCCTCAATAAGCCAGAACTACGCAGTTTCGGCCTCTACTCTGCCTGGACTCCTTACATCAGTGAGGTTGTTTCCCTCTGGGATCATTTGATTAGCTGTCTCATCAATGTGCATCTCAGCAGCTGTGCCAGGGAGTCGGTGGGCAGCGGCAAAATGATAAAAGGTAACCGCCAAACGTCAGCGTACATTGAGGGTAATGAGCCTTGTGATTTGTAGAGTTCAGCCTTATTTTTGCGTGCGTATTCCTTTGTTGTTTTCTGCCGTTGTGACGGAGAAATGTCTCTTGCTCTCTCAAAGCTCTTCAGGATCTGCACAGTAAGATAGAGAAGTTATTTAAGCCATGGATCTTTCCTGTGGACACCGACGATGGCAGGTATGTATCGCACAGCCAAAGTTCACAGACAGTCGTCAGTTTTAGATAGAGGAGAGCTGCTGTTGTCAGTATGTGAGCACAGACTAAAGAAGCTCTAGAGAGGGCAGCAGATAAAAAGTATTTATGAATCCTTTTTTTTTTTTCAAGGTGAAGAGTAGATGCTTTTTGTGTTGAAGTTGTATTATCCAACTGAATCAACAGTAAGAGATTCCTTTATCAAAATATAACACAAACATAACACTGCAATACATTAGATGTATACTTATTAGTGTGAGATTAGAGTCAACCTTGTCAAAATAAAGTCAGAGGTTTGTACTGTGATTCCCCTGGTTGATACAAAGAGCAGTTTGGTGCTTTCAAGTGTAAAGAGAATATCAGTAATCAATATGTCCTTGTCTCAGTAACCACAAGTGTTACCCGTGGCTGGAGACGGATGCGAGTGCAGCAGGAAGTCTGGTCGGACTGTACGCTCAACTCACTGACACACTGCATCATAGATTCAGAGGTGGGTCCCCAGAAGCGCTGCGTTCAAACAAGTGTGAGTGTTGTAGTGCTTCTCCTCTCCGCTGCCTGTTTGAATTACTTTTAACGCGTGCGCCGGTGCGTTGCAGATCGTTTGCTCCCTGGTCAGAGAGGAGCTCTGTGGCTCTGTATGATGCAATACTGCGAGAGCTGCACCTCACCCCGAACGCCCGAGTACCTGCTCTACCTGTACCACACGCACCTCCGCAGCCTGCCCTGGAGATGCCTGCACCCCGACACTCAGCTCATGGAGCAGCTCTTCAATGTGAGAGACTTGACCATGCGACTGACCCCTGACCTCCCCCAACACAGCACACTGATCTAGGCATGCATGGCACAGGGGAGCTTGTTAATTTGAGACCTCGGTCCTTGGCCCCAGGTCCTATTATTAGCCTCGCTCCACATAATTATAGACCCAACACCCTGTTCCTAGACACAGGAGCCACGAGGGTCTCGCTCTAGACTTTAAATATATATAAAGTTATTGAAACAAAAAAAAAAAAAAAAGAAGAATTATATATGAACATATACATCCATGAATGCTAAAACATACCAGAAACAGTATAGAATTAAGCAGGAGGCGGTATTTTGATTATTCAAACCAAAATATTGATTTTTAACTTCTAAAAAGTTAAAGGTAAAGTCAATCTTTTAATCTCATTGAGCTCTTTAATAACTTTTATTAGCCAAATATCTGCTGTATCTGTAACCATTTATGGATTTGCAAGCATTTATTTTAATTTATCTTTAGTTTCAAAAGACATCTCTCATTCCCTTTTATTTCTTTGTAGAGGTCTCTTCAATTACATTAGATACTTCTCAATTGTTTTATAGTTTGGATATTCTAATTACTTTTACTGGACCATCAATTTAGCCATACTGTAAATGTGCTGCTTGCATTAAGTCAGAGTCAAGCATTGAATTTATATATTCCAAGGCCACTCAGTTGGGATTCAGGGGATTTGTTTGTCTGTAGGTCTGTTTTTTGACAGGAAATATTTTTTCGTTCTTTTTTCGTTGCTGCGCCTGCAGGTGGAGAGAGGAAGTCCCAAGAGCTGCTTCTTGTTTATGGGAGAAGTGTTGTGTGAAGTCAACTGGGTTAGCGTCCTGAGTGAACAGTTACAAACACCTTCTGCCTTGACGACTTATCCGACTTTACCAGACGCGGGCACTCACAAGGAGTCACACACCATGTTAGTCTATCTGCTCTACATGCTAGTTTTTCTGGCCAAGGAGGAACAGCTCCTGAGTCAACAGGTGAGTTCAGACTATTTTGAGTTTCACAACGGGGTCAGAGCTTTTGCCGTCTTTCATTCATTCTTGAGTTTTGTCCGTCCTCTACCTGCAGGACTCCCCTCTGCTCAGTTTGTTGGTCCAGTCCACCTCTCTGCCCTGGCATCAGCTGGACCTGTCCTCATACCAAGGCATCCTGGGATATGTCAGCACCCACTACCCTCCCTCGTTGCTGCTCAGCGCTGATTCCGCCACTCAGCTGCTGCTGAAGTCACTGCGCAGTGCAGCAGGGCTCCACCCCCTCTCTAGTGAAGCTCCACACCGGGTGAGACAATGCAGTTCGAACATTGATTAATATATAATGACCCACTAAAGGTCCAATATAGCCACACTACATTGAAGGTGGTTTCAACACTCACAACAAATTTATCACAATCACCTCTTGTAATTTAGTATTAAGATGATTAGTGAAATTACAGAGAAATAAATGAATGAATGAAAACTTCTTACAGTACAGCGTAGTTTTCATGAGTAAATTTAAAGGGAGTGAGGGGGAACTAGACGTAACTGTCATTAAGCATCTGTACTATATAGAGGAACCCTAATGAGAATATACTCATGAGTGTCCCATATCTACACCTCTGCTCCCTCAGGGAACCACATCTTGTGAAAAAGTGGGAGAGTTAGGAGATCCTCGGACATTAAGACTTGAAAAATTAAATTTTGGTTTGCCAGTTCCGTATCAATAAGCCAAATCGCATAAATGTAGCACTTGAATCCTTACACATGTCGCTGATGTAGAGCTGAAAAATTATACCCCACTCGATAATGTAATATGAGATCTTTAACTTTTCAAACTTTTTCTGATTAAATTTTTTTGATATAGTTGAATGAAAAGCTGAGGGAATTGGATAAACTCTGCATAAAACACGAAACTTTCTGTAAGAAATTAATACATTTATTTATTTGGTTAAGTTGACACACTGTTGAGTCAATAAGGGAATATATGGAATATCTTTAATTGTGTGTACAGTACATTATAAATGACAATGTTGTGTATTTATTCATGCATCTTTTTCAGTATAGCATTAACCCAAACAAACAAACGAACAAACAATAAAACAACAATTATAATCTCTCTCCGTCGGTCAGGAGGAGACGCTGAAGGCTGGAGCGTATGTGTGCTGGTGTGTGCAGTCTGTGGTGACTCTGGAGCAAGGAGGCAGCATCAGCCTCAGCAACCTGGAGGCTCAGCTGGAGACACTTTTGGAGAGCGTCGTCACGTTCAACCCACCAGGTGAGATTTCCTCGCTGTCATCTTTAATAGCATTCACGTGGGGGCAACCCAATTACTGAATGGTTAGGGGGCATACCACATGGGCTCAAATGCCCTGAGCAGCGAGTCCGTGTCCAGCTGGAGTGTTTGCTGCATGTCATTACCCTACTGTTTTCATTTTCTGTCTGTTTCCACCATGCCGGAAAAATAACAACAACAAAAAAAACATCACCACCCATAAATGATCATTGTCATCATTTCTCCACTGCTCCCTTTTTCCTTGCAGAGACGGGTTTGGAGCAGAGGCACATGGCGTTCAGCAGTCTCTTCAGCGATGCTCTGGCTCTGCTGAACGGAGTTGGCGTCTCGACGGGCGAGGCGCTCGCTGCTCATGTCATCACCTGGCTTGACAGGAAGGGGAGGGGGTTTCCCATTCTGCCTCTTCTCACAGCTTGCACCCGCTGTCTGGCGTCAGTACGGCACATGACGCGCATCATGGAGGCATGCATCATGGCGTACTTCAACCATGGTAAGCGAAACAACAGTTTGGTTTATTTGGCACTCCTTATTTAACTGCGGAGAACTTTTGTTTGCCGAGATGTCGCTGTGATGGAAAAATGTATGCAGTTGAATCAAGAAGACGGAGATCGTAGATGTCTTAAGCAGAAGTGCTATTACAGGAGCTCAATATATTGAGGGGATTCAGTACAAAGATCAAAAAAGTGTTAAGTGTCACAAAAACCCTCCTGTTCCCGGTCAGTGTGGTGTATCTAACTCTCAGGATCATGTCGTCATTAAACACATGGAATGGTTCCTTAGAATCAAGATGACTATACTATATTCTAAAACTATGATGCAGAATGTACAGTATCAAGATGTCTTAACTGTAATCTATGACTATGACGCTCAGAGATAGTGACATGACCTGCCACAAATAAGATGGCCTTGCACAGTGCACCAAGAACAGTTTCTCATACAGGACAGGCGAAAATTTTCTGACAGTCGCAATATACAGTAACAAGTAACAAGTAAATGCTTGTTTTTTCTTTGGCAGATATCTTTGTACTCTGTCACGTTAGCATACTATATTCAAAGTACTATTGTTTTTCATGAGAGGTATTTTCTACCACTGCCAGTCCTCTCCGTTGACCTAAAACCTTTGGTTTACTCCTTTAAATTTCACCCTTTTGGTTTAGCTAAATATGATATCAAGGGTTCAAATGTTTGTAATTTCACTTTCTGTGCTTTTGCTTCTCTCCCTGTTAAGCCGAGGAGGAGTCTGTGGGCTGGGGTCCTGTGCTGGCGTCCCTGCAGGTGCCTGAGCTCACAGTGGACGACTTTGTCACCGAGAGCCACTCAGGGGGCAGCTTCCTCACGCTCTATGCCTTCATCCTGCAGCGCCTCAACTCTGAATACACAGCAGCCAATGACAGAAGGACTCTGGCTCTAATTAACACATGGACCAATCAGGTCTTCCCCAGGTTGGCTCATAATCTCATTTAGTTTGGCTTTAGAAATGCAATCTTTATCATATGCCAGATTTTGTGTTGTCAGAACTTTGTGAGCTGTGATGTGTTCTGTCTGTGCAGTGGTCCGGGTGACGAGGCCAAGCTGTTTCTTTGGTGGCACAAAGCACTGAACCTGTCCGCAGAGCAGCTGCAGCCACAGGCAGGCCTGGCAGAAGTGTCAGGAGTCGTCATGGGTCTGTTGAGGTTGCAAAACAGGCTCCTTCAGCTGGGAGAAGAGAGACTGAATTCTGGGCTGCTGGGGGCTATAGGCCTGGGAAAGAGGTCTCCTGTTTCTAATAGGTAGGCTCACATGCATAAGATATTCATTTGTCACTGTTGACAAACCAGCTGTTAATGTCTACATCCTGTATGTACAGGTTCAGGGTGGTGGTACGCAGTCTGGCAGCATTCCTGACAGTCCAGATCCCGTCAGAGACAGAGCTTCGACTCCAACCCACCGGTGACTTGCAGCTCTCTGCGAAAGCCCAGCAAGTATGGAAGAAAAACTGCAAATGTAGTGTTTTTATTTTCTACTCTGCAATTATCTCCTAAAAATAACCTGTTTGTTTGTGTTTTTTGAATGCAGACGTTGGGGGCGTTGGAAGCGATGCCCAGCAGTAAGCAGTACGCCGACTTAGAGGACTCTGTGAACAAGGCTGTCCAGTTCATCCGCTACCCGGGACACTGCCTCAAGGATGCCCCCCGACTTCTGGCCCTGCTCGCCAACCTCCTGTACCCCGAGCTCAGATACCTGCATATTCTCCGTTAAGATCAACCTGACCTGACACTCATGCTGGAGATTGAGAGGATGTGACCCCGTCTGGGGCAAATACAGTGACAGTAAACATCTGCTAGACTGCGCAGACAAAATCTTTTGCTGGAGCACAAAGTTTCCAAGTAGTTGCACTGGTACGGAATCGCTTTTACTAATGAATCAACATGAGCGACGGCTTTGTGGGAGAGAAACTGGCATTTATGAAAAAACGACTTTTGCCAGCACAATGAAGGATCATCGAACCAATCATGAGCACAAGAAATGTTATGTGCTCAGCTCTGATGTTTCCTCACACGTGTCTTTCTTCAGTCATGTTCATGCTTTGTTCTCTTTTTATGTAACTCGCCTGTTGGTTTTCAACATCCTCTGTTCTATTCTTGATTTGAGAGAGTGTTTATTTATTGAAGCAAAACTCTGGGGGGTTAGGTGTCAATTTCACACCTGTATGTGGAATATCAAGTTGAAGGGTCCACAATTTATTTGGAGGGAAGTTGAAATACTGGGTCTTGTAGGCTTTTAACTTTAGTTTTAGCTTCTTAAAATAAGGGGGGGGGGGGGCATACCAGGAAGAAGAAAGCTGGTAGACTGGGTTTTAATGACTGATCGGACTCCTGAGGGTTGCTGTTGATGCAAGCATCAAGCTTTGAGCTAGAATCTGAAAAGTCTCAATCCTGTGTACTGTACATGTACAGGTACACACAGTGGCTGCCTATTCATGTTTATGTTTAACAAAACATTTGCCAAATTTTATGTTCATGTACAGCCAATAGTGCTTTTCTTGTTTCTGCCAAAGAGATTTTATTTACATGTGCTCCGCCATTTAAACCCTGTTGACCGTGTGTTCTGGTTGTGTCGTATGTGTATGTTGGGTACAAAAACTTACATTTACACTCTAGACTAGAACATACACCAGACACCATTTACACCACTTGGCTTCCTTATAAAGTAATGTGCTCTCTAATGCGGCTGGTATTAATAAAAGAGCAGGGATGTAATGCTGTATGAGCTCATCTATAACTGCACTTATATACACGTATGGTGGCATTTGAGGATAAGGTCAGAGCGTGATTCAGATTCATGTGCGTCCAAGACCGATTTCTCATTTTTTATTTACCCATGTCACTTTGCCTCTTTTGTTGCTCTTGTGCCATTTCAATAACAATAACGCCGCTGCACCTCTGCAGCCTGAAGCTCGCCTTATTGCTTGTGTTATTTGGTGACTGTGAATGTCAGGAGCATTTCTTTCATGCGAGTCAGTGATCAGGAATGGGTGTGTAGGGCCCGCTGCAGGAGGGGAGCCGCAGAGACAGGCTGCACAAAAGAGACGCAACTCAGTGTCTCATACTGTAGCTGGTATTTAACAATTAATCTCTGTGATTTGGACCATATGTAATACATGGAGCCATTTCCAGCAGGGAAACCAATGTGAATGCCTGGGACGGGTCACGTGGAGCCAGACAGCAATTAGGGACACAATACACTGAAATCAGCATTCTCTGTGCATAACACTGCAGATGGTCAAATTTAATTTTGAAGTTTCCTTGTGCGTGAAACCTGCGATGACAAGTGTGGATTATAAATAATTTGATTGGCGTCCACATCCTGTTGTTCTCTGCATCTGCGTGAAGGTGCAGCACGTGTCCTCAACTGACTTGAGAGAGGCGTTGACAAAGGTTGTTCAAGAGGAGGGCGGTATCGTAAGCTGTGTGTCCAGTATCCTCATTTGACACCACCACGTCTGTCTGGCAGAAAACCTCTCTTCAGGCAACAGTGGTCTCTATGGTTACGGGAAGGGTAGAAGTGAGAGGCGGTGGAAAGGACGGGTGTTTTGAGACTGTGAGAGGGAGAGAAGAGGAGGGGAGGGGAGGTGGGAGATGCTTACAGACACTCGTGGCTGCCTCCTCTTCACTTTTGAAAAAAAAAAAAGAAACCTGGTCTGTTCTGTGAACTCCTCGTCTGTTGTCTCTCACAATTCAGTCGACCTCCTGTTCTCCCGTCTCTCGGCTCAGGTGGTGGAGTTGGTCGATATTCATGCGACTGTTTGCTCTCAGACTTTATCCTCACTGCATATCTCTTTGTTATCTCATCCCATCACACACACATCCACACATGCTTAGGAGACCCACTGCTGAGATTATCCCTGGCAGACACATCACTGTCTGGCAGATTCCGGTGTCACCATGGAAACCCAGCATCCGGTCAGGAGCGGTTGCTCCCAGACTGTTTCAGTGCACACTCAGCACCGGGGCAGCACGTGGATCAGCTCTCACCGGCAAATTAAAATGCAGACGTAAAACAGAAGTGTTCACTTCCAGTATTGTGATTTCATTCTCTTGAATCTGACCAGCTGTGCAAGAACGTCTGACAATAAGAGATCAGTTTCTTGTATAACCTGCGTGCTCGCTTTCGTTTCAGACCGCATTTTAACCAGATGTTTCCATTGGAGCGTTGCAGTCAATTTCAACATGTTTCACTGTCCCTCACACGGCCAAGCAGGGGGCCCCGCACGGATAAAGCTCCTCTGCTGACCAGTTGCTTTTCTGGGACAGCTGGTCTGGCTCCAAGTCTCTCCCCGCTGCCAAAACACACACACACTCAGCTGGACACACAGGAATGTCACTCTCGGGTCTCCTCCAACACTTTGCAAAACCGGGACTTCTCTGCTCGCTGGCATTTGTTTTGCATGTTTAAATACATGCATGTGTATTTGCGCTTGTCAGACAAACTCCCCCGTGAGACGCCCACTGATCTCACACCTCCAAGACAGTCCGATGTTGAGCGATGACTCAAGATTAAATGAGTCTTTATTTCTCCCCGTCGCTCTCGCGTCGACCCAGCAGGGTTGAAAAGCGTCTCCCCGCTGAGTGTACCTTCCAGTGCACTTAACTGTAAAAGTCAACAATAATGACTTTTTTTTTTTTTTTTTGGATAGCTGCTTGTTGACCTGCTTTAGCCAGAGAACAGTAGTTTGGCCTTCAAGGTGAACTTCAGAGTGTCTTCTCAGTCTGTTGTAAGAGCCAAACATTTTAAAAATAACTTAAAAGTTGGTTTGTATCTGGATTGTGGAACTCAATTACCTATAGAGCAAGATATGAATTACTAATCTGTCTAAGTGGGCAACTGTCCCAGGGTCTCTGACCTCAATGGGCTCCAGCCTTGCATGTCAACTAGTTTGAAATATTCTAACATGCACTATTAAAGGACAACATCCACTGGCATGGTAAAGGCCTGAAGTTAGATCCTGCTTCACTGTCGAATTTTGAGGCCTTAAAGAAGGTTCAAATCTTAAATTCAAGGCTTTAATTTGTTTTAGTTTTGTGTGGACGTGTTGAATATTCCTTAAACTGGTCTGTGGACCTCCCGAAGCAGCTCTTTTCTTTTTACTAAAGGCCCCTATAGGTTGGTTAGGTTGAGGTTGTTGTGAGGATTTGTTTCACAGTGAGGAAGACGGTTCACGTTGGGGTTCTTTTTAAGAGTTTGACTGGATTTTATTTTGGTGCCCAACAGTATCCAACACGGCCTCCTATAGGTTTGACCTTGGGACTACTGTTGGAGTGAGGTCTGGTATTAAAGTCAAGACATTACACTCAGACCAGTGTTCAGGGCAGGATGGGTTATTTTGGGAGGGACTGACTAAGAAAGGGCTGAAGCTTGTTTATTCTTATTTATATTTATTATAGGATCTGGTGATCGGAAGGTAGGAGTCAGAATAAAATATTCAGTCCTTACAAAGAGATGTGTGCAACTCAACACATGACTCAACAGCGTTCGTACCAACTCTACCCAGGCACGACTACACGATCACCCGCGTGCACGAGCACATGTGCACACAGTTTTTTATCAAGTATTGTTACTCTGTTCACCCCCCCCCCCCCTCTCTCTCTCCAAATATGACTCTGTTTCCCTTCACAGTGGAGCCCCCACCTCTCTCATCCCTCTCACTGGGACAGGGGGTTGAAACCAAGCCACTGGTCAGTTTCTAATAGAAATTCTTCTGTCAAAACTTGAGGCCAAATGTAAGTGTGTGTGTGTGTGTGTGTGTGTGTGTGTGTGTGTGTGTGTGTGTGTGTCAGTGTCAGTGTGTGAGAGAGCTGTGTTTGTGAACAATCTTTGAACAAAGAGTTCTGCTGGCTGAGAGCAACAGAGAGAGAGAGACAGGGAGACAGAGAGGGAGACAGAGAGAGGGAGAGAGAGATAGACAGGGAGACAGAGGGAGACACAGAGAGAGAGAAAGGGAGAGAGAGGAGGAGACAGAGAGAGAGAGGGAGAGAGAGAGAGAGAGGGAGACACAGAGAGAGAAAGGGAGAGAGAGAGAAAGGGAGAGAGAGGGAGACACAGAGAGAGAAAGGGAGAGAGAGAGAAAGGGAGAGAGAGGGAGAGACACAGAGAGAGAGAGAGAGGGAGACAGAGAGAGAAAGGGAGAGAGAGGGGAGACACACAGAGAGAGGGGGCTGGGTGGGTTCGTTCCTCAGACTGCAAACGGATTCGAGACACCGACGGGACCAGGAGCAGCAGCACGCTCGGTAAGGAGGCAAATCCTCTCGTTGAGATCGCATTTTATTTTCATTGTGAAATCAGGGAAAGATCATGATCGTGATCTTTGGTCGGGCAGCAGACATCCATCGTCGGAGGGAGCGTTGTCTGTAACCTCGCAACATAAGTTAACTGGGAAATTCTTTTTTTTCTTCTTTTTTTAAATATGATTTATGAACATAAATTTATGAAAACAGAAGTGGGAGAACTTTCTTTCCTTGTTTCCTTTTTTTGTATTGCGCCCGGCATCTCTTGTGCTGCTCGGCCGCGGCGGTGTGTGTCGCGGCTCCGAGGTTTTCCAGGCGGACGTCTGACGTCAGACGCGACGTCTGACGTCAGACGCGCCTCGGTCACCGGTTATTTCAGCGCGTGTGATCCTCCCGAGCTCTGACGTCATCTCGTGAGGACCCAGCGATGCCGGGGCGGCAGGAGAACAGACGGACAGACAGGGAGAGGGAGAGAGAAGCCGGACCACGGTCCTTTGATTTGCTCCGTTTGTTGCTGAGCATTCTGGTAGGATTTGATTTATTTCGTTTTCCGTATATCTCTTTCTTATTTCGCATCAATCGGTCATGTTTGGATCGAGGCTTTCTGCCACTTTAGTGTTCCATTTTTCCGCGGCCAGGGCTACTATATGGGAAATGTGTCAGGTTTATCAGTCGGTACTTGGTGCAAATTTAAATCATATATCGGTTTGAATCATGTGGCTTTAGATTCTGGTCTCCACGGGCCACTGCAGTAGCGATTTTTGAGTAGCAGCCCTAATTTATATGTTTATATATATGTTTATATATGTTTATATTGCAGCCTGTTATAATGTTATAGATGTGTGTAGCCAGACTGCCGGACACAATCCACTGTGTGTCTCTGTCCAGCAGGTTCAACACGGCACAGAGTTGGAGGCGGATCATTTA